>NC_079450.1:57323101-57328101 GCF_903798145.1 Danio aesculapii | reverse complement strand
AATGGAGGAGGCTCGTTCTTTATCCTCGCGCTGCAGATGCTCTGTTTATCTGTTTTAGTGAAGCGTTCAGTTTTTACACTTATAAAGTCGCCATGTAAATAGCAAATGCACCATGGAGAACTGACTCTTAAAAGGAATGAGAGACGAGACTCTGATTGGTTTAATGCAGGTTCTGCTCAAAACACAGCCAGAACTCATGAAGAGAATGAGCTCAACCCTGTTAGACCATGCGCTGGGGCGCAGAGCAGATTCTTCCATCTTTAAAATAGCAGAAGTGGATTCAGACACTCAAGCGTGCTTTCGGGCCGTGCACTTCAGACTTTACGCCTAGATCCTTAAAATAGAGCCCAATATGTTGTTTCTAGTGTAAATATGTAACAATAATCCATCAATGACAAATGATTATTGTATTTACCGTATTGGCAGATGATTCAGCGTTTGCAGTTACTGTTATAGTTTTAACTTTCGGTCTCCTTGCGTCCTGTGTTAGCCAGTATGAGAATCTAAGTAGTGAAATGTCATGTTACACATGCTTCTCTTACGGAGAGTTTTTGTTTTGCTTCTAGTCAAAATATCTTAAAATTCTTCAATCATGAAGCATTTTCTGGACAATATGCCAAAAGTAACTGAGTTTTTCATTAACACAAGCTAAATAATCTGCTGCTGGGGTGAGCAGAATAATCTCATGTCGACAGGAAACACTATATTATTCTGCTTCCACTATTGGCAGATTATTTTGCTTGTTTTAACGCTAAACACGTCATGTTGACTCAATATTTCTGAATCAACACTATATTCTTTGCTTGTCTTGAAAATGCTTCATGATTTCAGATTTCTTTCCAGATGTTCGGACTAGAAACAAGACAAAAGCTCAAAGTTCTAAAGCATTTTTTTTTGCAGTGAATAAATGTGTAATGTTTGTATAATTATATCCTTTACATCATGTCTTCCCGCTCTCTCTCTCTCTCTCTCTCTTTCTCTCTCTGTGTGGAAAGAGTCAAGAGTGCAGCGTAAACTCTCCTGAAGGACACCTGTGGTTTAGTTTAGTCACACTCCTCTAGTCAAGCGCACAGACAGAAAGATGGACGCTCGCGGGTCTCTTCTGTGCATGAGGAGAGCAAACAGCAGGATTCTCCATCATATATTATCAGCACACGTGTGATCGATCCTGAGGAAGCAAACATGTTGATCAGCGGTAATTACAGTAATCTCTGGCGGAGCAGAGACACAAGCTGCTGATTAAAGCGTCTCTCCATCCTGACAGATGAAGCTGCAGCTCACAACAGCGCTCCATTATGAAACGCATTGAGGAGATCTGACACATTTATTATTTATTATGTCCAGCAAACCTGCAGCAAACACAGCTGAGGGATAGAGAAACTGAACTACAGAGCGGATTCAGACAGAGCAGCTTTACTTTTAAAATCAATTAAACATGTATTATATAGTGAATCAGACGCTCTTATATTACACAAGTATTTACTCTTGATTTTAGTCCAAATATCTAAAAATTATTAAATCAAGAAGCATTTTCTAGACTAGTAATTAAGTAGTGAAACTGAAGGGAGCGTTTCCTTAACCCTTTAAGGTGAACTCCTTGGAAAAAAAAACTAAAAACGCTTGCATTGGATAATATACTGACACAACTCTGATAAATGATATAGCAATTAAAATAATAATGATATCTCATGGATAAAAGGTCCACCAGGTGGTTACGATGCTTGTTAAAGGGTTAAAACAAGCTAAACCATCTGATAATGGGGTGTGTGAAATAATCTTCTTTTTCCATTAGACATGTGATTACTTCTCTTCCCCCATTGGCAGATTATTTTGCTTGTTTTAAGGGAAAACTCACTTTATTTTGACTCATTATTTCTGAAAACAACACATAGGGTCCTATCATAGACCCGACTCAATAAGGCTCAAGACATGTTTGGTGTGTTGTGTTGGTATTTTCAGAGCAGCACAACAGTCATTTCCATGTTTTGCGTCACGTTGTTTCAATAGTAACTCCATCTGCACCACTCTGTGGACTCATGTGTGTGCTGCTCTATAAAGGAGGTGTGTTAAGGCGCATTGTTGGAGCGCTGCTATTCTGAGGAGCTGAAATACACCAACAGCACCATTGACCAACTGAAGCTGCTGTAAACACTTCATTATTTTCGCAATAACACACTAAATTGTGCTAAATAAAAGCATAATTAAATAAAATATTAAGTTTTGAGTGAAATAAATCACTGATAAAGTACATCCAGGTGGTTGTTTTTGCAGAATAAACTCCTATCGAGCTTTGTTCTGTGCTTTATCTCTAATTAATTTCCCTCATATTTGGCTGTAAAGTTATATGAAACAATAAAATGGATGCTTTGTCTCTATTTAGCATGATTTAATATGTGTTTTCCATCTAATAACTAGGCACACACGGGTTTATTTACTGAGTAAATGTGTGTAAATCAATATTTAATCAGTTTCTAAATTAATTTCAGTAATATTCCTGACTAATATGAACATGTTGATCTGCTTTATGTACAGTGCAGTGTGTACAGTAATATTTTCTGTCTTTCAGTAGAGATATTATATGAGAGATTTGCTTTGTTTACCAAATAAAGTGAATCTAATTGTATTTGCATTTTAAACTAAATAAATTAAATACAAGTTAAAGAGATTATTTTTATTTCACATATTAAAGTGCTCTCAAAATAATTCAGCAGAAATCTGCAGATTTTTACCAAAATTCTCCGCAGAAATAGCAGAAAACATCCGCAGATTCTGTCTGGCCCTGCTCATAACTCCTCTGCTGACTGTAAAAATGCATTTGTTGTTTTTGCACAATAAACTCTTCATCTGTATATATATCGAGCTTTAATCTGTGATGATAACCTCCTGCATGTACGTTTACAGTCTGCAGATGAGTTATATGAGTCTAAAACACATATTAAATAACGCTAAATAGAAGCAAAGCATCCATTTTATTATTTCAGATTGCTTTGCTTTAATATAGCATGATTTAATATGTGTTTTAGGCTCTTATAATTCATCTGCTGACTGTAAAACTACATATAGGCAGATGTTTTTGCCCAATAAACCCTTCAGTCTTCTATGGCGAGCGTTATTCTGTGATGATAACCTCCTGGATGTGTTTGATCTCCAACTTACATCACTCACATTTTGAAATGTTATTTAAAATGGACGCTTTGCTTCTGTTTAGCATGGTGTAGTGTGTTATATTGACTCCTATAACTCATCTGCAGACTGTAAAAGTACATCCAGGCTGTTGTTTTGAAGAATAAACCTCTATGCTGTGCTTATTTCACTCAAATGTGGCTCTAAAGTTATTTGAAACAGCAAAGATGGATGCTTTGTCTCTATTTAGCATGATTTAATGTGTGTTTTCCACTCGTCTGCAGACTATAAAAGTACATCCAGGAGGTTTATTTTGCAGAATAAACTCTTCAGTCTTATATGTTGAGTTTTATTCTATGATAACATCTGCTGGATGTGCTTTATCTCTAATTAATTTCACTCATATTTGGCTCTACACTTATGTGAAACACTAAAATGGATGTTTTGCTTCTATTTAGCCTGATTGAATGTGTGTTTTCCACTCCTATAACTCATCTGCAGACTGTAAACGTGTGTGTAAAACAGCAGTGAAGGTCAGTGTTGTCCAGTGTGTCCTCTAAACCTGTGGTGAAGTGACACCGAATCTGCGTTCCTGCAAAGCGTGTCGTGCTAAAAGCCCATTTGTGTGTGTCTTCCATCTGAGTGCGTGTGATAACCAGCACCTGTCATCTGCTCTCCGGAGCTGGAGATGTACCTTTGAATATGGGGCAGATCTTCCAGACGCCGGCGGCTCCTTCACGATTATACTGACCCAGAGCCAGCTCCATGTAGAAGAGCGGCATCCCGGCGATCACCATGAAGAAGAGATACGGCACCAGGAACGCTCCTGAACACACACACACACACACATCAAGAGAAAACACTACATACAGTAGGGCTGGGACGGAGTGTGTGTGTGTGTTTGTGTAAATGTAATATATGTTTGTGCATGTGTGTGTGTGTCTGTGTGAGTGTGTGTATATCTGTGTAATATATGTTTGTGTGTGTGTGTGTGTGTGTACATGTAATGTGTGCATGCATAAGTATGTGTACATGTGTGTATATTTAATATGTGTGTGTGTGTGTTTGTCCACCTCCGCCGTTCTTGTAGCACAGGTACGGGAACCTCCAGACGTTGGCCAGATCCACAGCGAAGCCGATGACGGACAGCAGAAAGTCGATCTTCTTGCCCCAGGTCTCGCGCTGCTGTCCGGACGGGTGTGTGTGAGTGTGTGTGTGTGTGTTTGCGTGCGCGCCAGGGCTCCGCAGGCTGGAGGAGGTGAACTGAACCCCATTCTGCTCCTTCACCAGCACCAGCTCCACCTCTCGGGGCCCGGCGGCGCTGCTGGAGCCGCTGACGGAGGACATGTGTGTGTGCGTGCGTGTGTGTGTGACCGCCGGTCTGCCTCTCAGCATGGGCACGCACAGGAGACCGAGGAGGAGACGCTCTGATGGACACACACACACACACACACAAGAATAGCAAAACAAAAATAGTTTAGTCTGTCTCCATCTAGTGTCTGAATAATGCTCAGGTTAGTGTATACTCCATCAGCTGTTTTAGTCTGTCTCCATCTAGTGTCTGAATAATGCTCAGGTTAGTGTATACTCCATCAGCTGTTTTAGTCTGTCTCCATCTAGTGTCTGAATAATGCTCAGGTTAGTGTATACTCCATCAGCTGTTTTAGTCTGTCTCCATCTAGTGTCTGAATAATGCTCAGGTTAGTGTATACTCCATCAGCTGTTTTAGTCTGTCTCCATCTAGTGTCTGAATAATGCTCAGGTTAGTGTATACTCCATCAGCTGTTTTAGTCTGTCTCCATCTAGTGTCTGAATAATGCGCAGGTTAGTGTATACTCCATCAGCTGTTTTAGTCTGTCTCCATCTAGTGTCTGAAT
>NC_079450.1:57305601-57320601 GCF_903798145.1 Danio aesculapii | reverse complement strand
ACACACAGTAAATCAGCTGTGTTGTAATACATGCATAATGTTATTTATTATCACCAAAACCATTCCAGCTAAATCATTCCAGCCTAAAGGAAGCGGCTTTTCTCAAATGAAAGCATATTTAATCATCAAATCAACTGTTTTATACACAACCACATGTAAAATACCTCACATTGGGTTATGTTCATCGAGAGCGCGTGTTAAATTCATCGCTTTGTTGTAATTAACATGTCAAAAAGCGAACACTAAAAGTCTGTCGTTTTAACTGAATCAAATAAAAACACACGCACAGACAACATAATACACCAATAAAAGCAGACTGAAATGAAGAATCTGATCAACAGTCAAACATAAATACATCAGTATTAGTATATTATAAATATATTATACAATATTTATTACTATAAACATCCTTCTAGCATAAACAAACATATTTAATGACCAAACGAATTGCTCTGACCACTAAAACTCAAACCGAACTAAAAAACACTCAACAACTCTATCACAGATACACAATCACATATAAAATACCACACTTGTAGCTCAATAAGAGCAGTTCTGTCATAATTAACATCTCATTATTCATTCATTGCTAAAATCATTCCAGCAAAGACTAAACACAAGCTTTGACTAAATGATGCAGATTTACTCCAGTCAAAACACATTTAAAAACAATCCACGGACAACATGAGGTACATTTCACAGCAGATCAGATATTAACCATGAAATACGTCACGTGTGGATCTGTTCAACTTTAAAATAATCCTTATGCAGTAATTAACATGTCATGCGTTATTCATTACTGCCAAAACTCCTTCAAGAAAACACTGTAATGTCAGGAATGGACTGCTTTTACTCAGATTAAGACACCTTTAATGACAGATCAACTCACAGCAGGAGAATATTAGACAGAAAAGCCAAACTCAACAGATCTCTTCCACACTCCAATATAAATGCGTCACATGTGGATCTGTTTAATTAGAATAAACCGCACCTAATTAGGTTGCAATTAACATAAACCAGAGCTCAACGTGAGCCCAATCTGATGTTTAGTACGACATATTTTCTGATTGATCTGATATTTTATAACTGATGTAAACAGCTGATTAATAAACATGAGCTTGGGCTAATTTAATTTGAATATTAATCATTTTAATAAGATTTAGTGATCAGTTTGCATTGTGAATGTCATTAATAAGAATATTTGGGATAAACAGGTGACCAACATATGGTTTAATCCATTGACTACATCACATCAAGAATCAATGAAACTACATATAAAAGAAGGATATTTAGAGTTTTAACTCATTAAGGACAAACTCAAATATAAGAAAAAAAAAATATATTTATATATATATATATATATATATATATATATATATATATATATATATATATATATATATATATATATATGAATAAATAAATATTTAAATACATAAAAATACTAATTGTATAATTATATTATAATAGCATTAATTAATAAATACCAGTTTCACTCAAATATTATTAATAAAACTATTAATTTACTGATGTTCAATACAACATGGTGCCTCTAAACTGAACGGATCTAGATGATGGAAACAGCTGATGAATAAACATGAGCTTGGGCTAATTTAAATTAATTAATAATCATTTTAATAACAGTTTCAGTGATCAGCTTGCTTTATGAATGTCATTTTGGGTCAGATTTCTCCATGAAAAGGATGTTAAATATGTTTGATGAGCAGGTGACCAACATATGGTTTAATCTCTTTACTTCATCAATAATTGATTAAACTACAAATACAAGTATTGATGATGATGATGCTCATGCTGAAGACAGTATTTACTGTTTCAGCTCATTTGTGCTTAAGATAAATCAATTAAACATTAAAAGGAATAAATATATGAATACATCAAAATACTAAACGTATAATTATATTACAATAGTAACGATTCATAAATACTCAAATATTATTAATAACTGATGTTTAATAAACGTTTGCTCTGAAGTGAAGAGATCTGCACAGCTGATGAATAAACATGAGCATGCTCCACACTAAAATAAAACAGCATTTAATGATCACTTCAGTGATTTTAAACATTTATTATTATTTAAAATGATTTCAAAAGGATTGAGGATGATGGGGATGATGATGATGATGATGATGATGATGATCATATTAAGGACAGTAAACGAGGAAGATCTTTAGTTTTTCAGCTCATTTATGACACACTCAACTATAAGATAAAATATTGGAATAAATAAGATGAATAACTATATCAATACAAACTGTAGTATTGTTAATAATTCATAAATGTTTTACTGGAATATTATCAATAAACTGATGTTTAATCATTCTAAAATTACAGGATCTTCAAACAGCTGATTAATAAAGAGGAGCTTGCTCTAAACTAAACACTTTATTCACATTAAAACAGCATTTGGTCATCAGTTTAGTAATTATTTAAATGAATAACGCATTTAAAAAGCAGAAGAGCTTTAACCCACTGCCTACATCCAGAACTCATCAAACTAAATACGAGAGGATTGATCACCATATTGAAGAACGTAACCAACAAGCATGATGCTTATCTTTTAACTCAATTCTGATAAACTCCAGCACGAGATTAAATAAGAGATAATAAAGAGAGAAAGCAGAACCTGTTGAGCTCCAGAGATCCGCCAAACACACATCCTGCAGGAATAAAGACAGAAGTAAAGCCTACCTTCAGTGTGGGGTGAAGCGCTTCTCCAGACAGACTCTCACTTCTCCATGCATTGATGAAGCTGGTCAGAGCTCAGATAATGATGGACATTATGAGTGTGTGTGTGTGTGTGTGTGTGCGCATGTGTGTGTGTGTGTGCATGTGTGTGTGTGTAGATGCAGGAGGAGGAGACTCTTTCTCCCACACAGGTAGAAGTACACACACACACACACACACACACACACACATGCTCCAGTCTCCTCCTCCTCCTCACTCCATCAGCACAGCGTCTCTTGTCTTGTTTTTTAACCTGTTTTTCTTGTTGTTTTATTGAATTATTTTTAATTGATGGGTCAAAGCGGAGATGATGATGTCGCGTGTAGGTGTGTGCATCCAACCAAAGCTTACACAGTTACAAAATACAGAATTATAGATGATTACCTTCCCCCTGCTGTCATTCTGTTTCTATCTATCTTCATTTCATTCATTCATGTTCCTTCAGCTCAGTGTCTTATTCTTCAGGGGTCTCCACAGTGGAATGAACCGACAACTATTCCAGCATATGTTTTACACAGCGGATGCCCTTCCAGTCGCAACCCAGTACTGGGAAACATCCACACACACTCATTCACACACACACACTCATACACTACAGCCAGTTTAGTTGATCAGTTCCCCTATAGTGCATGTGTTTGGACTGTGGGGGAAACCGGAGCACCCGGAGGAAACCCACGCCAACACGGGGAGAACATGCAAACTCCACACAGAAACATCAGCCAGGACTCGAACCAGCGACCGTCTTGCTGTGAGGCCACAGTGCTAACCACTGCCCCCTTCTACATTTATTTATTTAATTTAAGTAACATATCTTGTATTGCTTTATTCTGGATGAAGTCTTATCTCTTTTAGTTTATCTGGAATAAATGCAGTTTGGAATAGATCATAATAAGGTCAGTGTTATCAGCCCCCTTCAGATTATTATTTTATTGTATTATTGTCTTCAGAACAATCCGCTGTTGTCTAATGATGCTCCTAATTACTCTGATTAAGCCTGTAAATGTGACTTTAAGCTGAATACTAGTGTCTAAACATTAACTGCAATGTAAGATGTATCTGTAGACTCCAGATGCTGTGTTTAATGTTGGTTGTTGTTGTTTATTTCAGCATTATGGCACTCGGATCGTTCCACCAACAGCTTTTGATGTTGAAAAGTTCAAACAATGAAATGAATTAATTAGAAACAATTAAAATAAATATTGACAACAAGACAGAAACTCGGAGTGAGAAAAGCTTTTGTGCAGTGAACTGGCTTATTACATGTCTAATCTGAAGATATGAACTGTGTATTAGCTCTTATAAACATGATCTTATTCCACATGCCTTATCCTGAACCTGACTTTTATATTATTATTAATAATCTGCTAATTAGTAGTTTAC
This sequence comes from Danio aesculapii, assembly GCF_903798145.1. Classification (NCBI taxonomy): domain Eukaryota; kingdom Metazoa; phylum Chordata; class Actinopteri; order Cypriniformes; family Danionidae; genus Danio; species Danio aesculapii. Next base: position 57,316,476 of record NC_079450.1, on the reverse strand, counting down.
TGAGCTGAATGTGGAGCCTGATCTCATGAGAAAACAAAACTATATTACGCATTGTCAGATTAGTGGCTTATTCGTATGAACACGTACACGTTCAGTCGTGTGAAAATGGAGGTGTGGCACCAAACCCCGCCCCTAAACCCAACGCTCATTGGAGGATTAGCTAATCTAAATTGTGCGGATGAGATCATACGAATTAGCCACTATATCAAAAAGTTAGGAAATGCCATGAGATTGTGTTGAAATGTCTAACCTCATGGCTCATTTAAAGTATTATCTGTACCCAGCAGGCGCAGGAGGTCATCATGACACCAGGTTGAGGTTGAACTCCAGAATGTTTGGAAATGAAAATCAGGTTGATGTCAGAACACAAAGTCAGGCCATCGTCAACGTCCAACCTAATATCAACCAAATATCAACGTCTAATGATGTCACTGCTTGGCGTTGTGTGGATGTTTCCACTATGACGTCTATCATACGTTGAATTTTGGTTGCCCCACCTGACGAATAAATTAGTATTTGACGTCAGAATGACGCTGGTTTAGGATGTTGGCTCCACGTTGGATTTTGGTCACTTTCCAACCTAAAATGAACCAAATATCAATGTCATTTGATGTCGCTATTGGATGTCAAAATAACGTTGTCTTTAGACGCTGGATAGACATTGAAGTTTGGTCACCAGACCTCACAACCTAAATCTAACCTAATATTAACGTCTTCTGACGTGTGTGCCTGCTGAGTAGTGTGAGCTAAATGAAATATTGCTAACTATTCTCTTTTAAAATGTGTAGAGTATTAAATAAAGCTGAGATAATGCTGTAAAGCTGAAATAACTCACCAGAGAAACATCTGGAGGATAATGTGGATTTCACAGGGGAAAACTGAGTAATGTTCAGCTGTAAATATGAATAAGCACAGTGTTTGCTAACTTTACTGCAGATCTGCTTCATCTGTGTGTGTGTGTGTGTGTTTTCTCTCTCCATGGCGTGTGCATGTGTGTGTGTGTGTCTGTGTGTGTTTGTGTGTGTGTGTTTTCTCTCTCCATGGCGTGTGCATGTGTGTGTGTGTGTGTCTGTGTGTGTTTGTGTGTGTGTGTGTGTTTTCTCTCTCCATGGCGTGTGCATGTGTGTGTGTGTGTGTGTGTGTGTGTGTGTGTTTTCTCTCTCCATGGCGTGTGCATGTGTGTGTGTGTGTCTGTGTGTGTGTGTGTCTGTGTGTGTGTTTTCTCTCTCCATGGCGTGTGCATGTGCATGTGTATGTGTGTGTCTGTGTGTGTTTGTGTGTGTGTTTTCTCTCTCCATGGCGTGTGCATGTGTGTGTGTGTGTGTGTCTGTGTGTGTGTGTGTGTGTGTTTTCTCTCTCCATGGCGTGTGCATGTGTGTGTGTGTGTTTGTGTGTGTGTGTGTTTTCTCTCTCCATGGCGTGTGCATGTGTGTGTGATATTTACAGCGAGCCCTAATCGTGGCCTGAGGCTGAGCATTAATCATCTGAAGCTCATCTGCTGAAGTCAGACAGTACTTTGGCTGCAGAATCTCAGATCAAACGCTGCGTTTATCATTTTACCCTTTCACCAATTCCACAGCATTACAGCCGTGACTGAAGATAACACACACACATCACACTCACCTGTGTGTTAATAGCAGAGCAACACACACATGTACAGTAGAACACAACCTCCAGAAACCAGCCTGATCTCAGCCATCACTAGTTTACCTGTGTCAGATTACTGGCCACCAGTTCAGTCGGATGAAGATATACAATTTTTAAAAGGAGGCGTGGCAGCAAACCCCGCCCCTAAACCCAGCCCTCATTGGAGGATGATGGATGAATATGTTAATATGAAAATGTCAACAGTTTCAGCTTGTGTAAAACTGTGTTCAGTGCAGTGTAGTGAAGTCTGCTATTTGTGTTAAGAGAGGATCAGATTGTGAAAGTTTGGCTAATAACCACAGTAAAATGATCCGTTATAAGTCAATGCTTTGAGGCATAAAGGTGAATAACTGCATTGATACACACATGCATTAGGAACCGCCCCGGCCTCCTCAATATCTTCATCTTCAGCATTCATAGTCAAAACAAAGAGGAGCAATATGATGATGTGGTGTTTAGGGAACGGCACAGGCGTCCAGCTCTTCATATCCCAGCGTGCCCTTTGAACAAATATTATTATCATTAATGTCTGACGGGGATAATTCAATAACCAAAACCTCTCAGATATTGATTTACACACACACACACACACACACACACACACGCCACCTGCTAACAGGATGAACCCGGTGGATCTGGAGTTTCATCCTCCGTTTCGATGAAGATTGTGGAAAAAAATATGCTGGACAAAAAATGAAGACGATATAGAACAGGAGACCACACCGGGTGCCGCTCCTGTCAGCTAAGAACAGGAAACTGAGGCTACAATTCACACAGGCTCACCAAAACTGGACAATAGAAGATTGGAGAAACGTTGCCTGGTCTGATGAGTCTCCATTTCTGCTGACACATTCGGATGCTCGGCTCACAATTTGGCCTCAACAACATGAAAGCATGGATCCATCCTGCCTTGTATCAGCGGTTCAGGCTGCTGGTGGTGGTGTAATGGTGTGGGGGAGATTTTCTTTGGGTCCATTAGTACCAATTGAGCATGGTGTCAACACCACAGCCTACCTGAGTATTGTTGCTGACCATGTCCATCCCTTTATGAGCACAGTGTCTCCATCTTCTGATGGCTACTTCCAGCAGGATAACGCACCATGTCATAAAGCACCAATCATCTCAGACTGGTTTCTTGAACATGACAATGAGTTCACTGTACTCAAATGGCCTCCACAGTCACCAGAGCTCAATCCAATAGAGCAGCTATGGGATGTGGTGGAACGGGAGATTGGCATCATGGATGTGCAGCCGACAAATCTGCAGCAACTGTGTGATGCTATCATGTTAATATGGAGCAAAATCTCTGAGGAATATTTCCAGTAGCTTGTTGAATCTCTGCCATCAAGGATTAAGGCAGTTCTGAAGGCAAAAGGGCATCCAACCCGGTACTAGTGAGGTGTACCTAATAAAGCGGCAGCTGAGTGTAGTTCCTGTCCATATCAGCCTCGAAATTTTCATTTGTTCTCAGTCTTAGTACACAATGTAAATAGAGAAAGGTCAGGATTTAAATAGGAAAACAATCAAAACTCTTTGGGATTTTTTTGAGCAAGATGCTAACGGTCTAATCCAATTCAATAACCTATGCTAAGCTAAGCTAAAAGGGCTCCCGCCAGATCCAGAAATCTGCTGAATGTTTTTAAAATGGTTAATTAACTCAGTGTGAGTTGTAAAATTAGCATATTTTGAAAATCAATAATAAATAAATAAATAAATAAACAAATAATTAAATATATAATTAAATAAATAAATATATAATTAAATAAATAAATAAATAAATAAATATATAAATATATAATTAAATAAATAAATAAATAAATATATAAATAAATAAATAAATATATAAATAAACAAACAAATAAACAGTGGAATGTTCCTAAAAGAGTGGTTTTGTTCTGGTGACTGAAAGGCTGTTGGTTTTTCATTGTGTGTGTTTGAGTTTATGGGTCAGAGGAGTCATGCTCCAGACATCACACACACACACACACACACACACACGCAGGTTTAACTGAATGGTCCTGCAGGTCATCATGATGAGGGGTTAGTAGTTGTGTGCTCATTAGCCCCTTTTCTCGCACAGACACACACAGATATTTCCGGAAATGTACCGACAATTCTCCAGAGAGAGCTGATGTGTGAACGGGCCCTTTCTGAACTGAGTCCTTCCAGATATTTACTGTCATTACAGTGTGAAAGGGTTTATTCACTGCATCACTGACAGCGAAGTGGAGACTCAAGTCAGCAGAGCACAGAAGAACAGCCGCTCTGTTTCACTTCCTTCAGCCTTAAACACCACACACACTGCAGCACAGCTCATGTACATCTGCTTTAATCTAAGTTACTGTAGAGAGTAATGCATTACAGTATTGAGCTACTCCCAACAGACATCAGTCTCTGTTTTATGGAAAGTAATGCGTTACGTTCCTTTTTCAGATGTAAAACAGCAGTGTGTGTGTTGGTCAGGTGTGCATATGTGCTGCAGTGTGAGTGTGTGTTTAGTCTTCTGTCAGTCTATGTCGCTCCTGTCTCTGTTCATCTAAAACTCCACATCTAGAATCCTCTTAGTCTATGCTGACATTATCTTCAGCAGCTCAAACACTCTAATGGCTAATGGACAGACGGCTGCTTCTCACTCAGGGCTGCTGTTTATGCTAATGAGATGGAGAGATGAGCACTAGTGGGCGGGGCTTTCCCCCTCTGATGACACGTACAAAAGGAGAATGTCAATCAAAGTGTTTCAGCATCAAGTCTGATTATAATGAACACAATTAATTACTGTTGAGCATTAGAGACTGGAGATATTCACACACTGCTGACACACACAGCTGGGTTTAAACCCCACATAGAAGTCATTTTTGAATAATAGGCGCTCTTTAAGTGTGTGTGTGTGTGTGTGTGTGTGTGTGTGAGATATGAAGATGGTCCTCTAGAGGGAAACAGAGTGAAGCAAACAGCAGATCGTGCTCAAATGTCCCTTTTTATTCTTCAAGAGTCAGTATGACAGTCATTTCACAGCAGACCAGACCAGACCAGGTCATCTGTACACACGACTCTCGAAAACATCAGAAAATAAAGTCAGAGAACAGAAAACAGAGCCGGACGTGTCAGAAGAGCCGTCAGAAAGAGCCAGAATGGGCTTTTCTTCTTGAGCTCGACACACAGAACAGCAGAGAAACACAGAGGAGTTCAGATCAACATCACTGAGAGAGGAACTCATTCATCAGTCCGACACGTTTACTGGACGCTCTTACTGTAACCATTTACACATACAGCTGAAGTCAGAATTATTCACCCTCCTGTTAAACTGGAATTCTTTTATATTTTCTCCAATTTCTGTTTATCAGTGAACACATCTCTAATCATAACAGTGTTAATAACTCATCTCTAATAACTGATGTCTATTGTCTATATCATGATGACAGGACATAATATTAGACTAGATATTCTTCAAGACACCAGTATTCAGCTTAAAGTGACATTTAAAGGCTTCACTAGGGTAATTAGGGTAAAGTTAGGGTAATTAGGCAAGTCATTGTATAACAGTGGTTTATTCTGGAGACAATCCAACACTAATATTGCTGAAGGAGCTAATAATATTGAGCTTAAAATGGCTTTAAAACTATTAAAAACTGCTTTTATTCTAGCTGAAATAAAACAAATAAGACTTTCTCCAGAAGAACAAATATTAGAGGAAATACTGTGAGAAACTCCTGAATCTGAGAAACATCATCAGGGAAATATTTGCAAAAACAAATGACATAATGGATATTAATAATTTTGACTTCACCTGTATTCTAGACAAAGTTAAGACGAATGCAGCAACTGGGTTCATTCTTATGAGAGAAGAAATGTGACCTAACTTTTGAGTTTGTCTGCATTTTCTCCAAATAAAAATAGAGATTATATGGAGTTATACATTGTAAACTAATTCTGTTAAAAGGACAGTTCACCCAACAATGAAAAGCTTTTACTCCCTTCATGAGTTCTTATTTCTGATAAACACAAAAGAATATATTGGGAAGAATGCTGAAAACCGCTAACCATTGCTTTTTCCTACTTTGGAAGTCAATGGATTTCAGCATTCTTCAAAACATCTTCCTTTGTATTGAACAGCTGAAAGAAACTCATAAAGGCTCGGGAATGCTTGAGGGAGGGTAAATACCTTTAAGCGAGTTGTAATTTTTGGATGAACTACCCCTTTAGCTAACTGAAATGATTATTTTGAAGGCAACGTACACAACAATATAATATTTAAATTGTAAAATACTGATCTGGCTAACCAAATTCAAATGAACTTGCATTATTTTAATTAATTATTTCATTGTTTTTTACAGTAACCAATGCCCACATGAGAAAATACTGTAGTAATGTATAGTAAATGCTGTTAGTGTTTTTGAACCATACTATAGTAGAGTATGTTATACTGTATATATTATAGTATTTACAATACTATTAATGAATGTTGCAGCACGCTGTAGAGTTAACTATAGAGAACTGATTAACTGTGATGCATACTGTAGTATACTTAAGTTTTTACTACAGTAAACTGTGGAGTATTGCAGTGTAATATACCCTACAGCTGTAGAAAACTACAGTATTGGGTCATTTGTTTATATTACTATAGTTGTTGTGTTACCATAGCAACTGTAGAATCACCACAACAGATCAGTTACTATAGTTGTTGTGTTACCATAGCAACTGTAGAATTGCAACAACAGATGATTTACTATAGTTGTTGTGTTACCATAGCAACTGAATAATTACATCAGATCAGTTACTTTAGATGTTGTGTTACCATAGCAACTGTAGAATCACCACAACAGATCAGTTACTATAGTTGTTGTGTTACCATAGCAACTGTAGAATCACCACAACAGATCAGTAACTATAGTTGTTGTGTTACCATAGCAACTGTAGAATCACCACAACAGATCAGTAACTATGGTTCTTGTGTTACCATAGCAACTGTAGAATCACTGCAGATTAATTCAAGTACTTTACTATATTATGGTTCAGAAACACTACAGTATTTATGATAAACTACTATAGTATTTTTGTCATGTGAGTGTAAACAAGACAGAGTGTTTTCATGAGATTCTCCTCTATAAACACAGACAATCAGTTCCAAAGCAATCCCACAATCCCCCTCTGCTCAGTCTAAGCAGCCGGCTGTCAGAGCACAGACGGAACTCACTAAACAAAAGAAAACAATAGAAGAGTCAGACTGAAAGTAGAGTCAGACAGCGAGACTCGGCCTTCATGCGCTCAGAGAGACTGAAGATCCGGCCGATGAGCACATATACAAGACCAGCAATCTGGAGGAGATCGCAGTCGCTCTGTAGCGCTAACAGTAATAATGCAGAAAGACTAGTTATCATCCTCAGTCTGATCTCAGATCTGTCACGGCAGTGAGATTCTTTTATGTATATCAAAATTCACAAAATGCCCCGCACTCGGAATATTCAAAATACATATCAGAAATAGCTTTACAAAGGTGGCGACGTTGCTGAAATATTGCTTGGCTGAAATGTTGAGTTGAGGAGGATTATAGTGGACAACTGAAGAGTGAGGAGCGGCTCAGACTGACTGACGCAGGATCAGCTGATGATAAACACAGTCTGATAACTTTGATAACGCTAAACTGACTGACTGTAAACTGATAGAAAACATAGAAAAACCACCGTCATCAATAATAACAGCATTTTTTAGCAAAATAAAATCTTAAATCTAATTTTTTTGAGACCGAAACATAAGAAAATGACTGCGTCTCGGCCTCACGATGTGGTTCAAAACCTGAATAAATATATCTGTAACTGGTAAACATCCGGCAGTGGAGTTATTCTCAATCTGAATTCAGGAGAACTGACAATAATACGGGACGATTGTTCACCAAAACTGCAGAAAGGAAGACTTGATGTCAAACGCAAACCAAAAGGACGGCTAGAGCGCTACGCTAAAACACTAGAAAGGAGACGCTGTGATTGGCCGAATCGCTGGAGTCAAAAATAGAAAAATACAGGAATATGTGTGTTTATCAAAAGGTAAACGCTCTACGATTGAGGAGAAGTCTGAATGTCACGCTTCAGATTCCTGATTCTCTAACGTCACCACAGTCTTTATTCTGGATTTGGTCCTTTTTAAACGCAGTTGTTATTTCAGTACCTGAAGAAAATCAAATAAAACAACCCAATGACGACCCATAAACCCCTCTGATTGATCATCAACTGGTTGTTGGACGGTTATGAATAATAATGGACCGTATGAAAGGAGAACACACACATGAAAAACACATACACACACACACACACACACTTGCATGCACAAAAGCACACACACGCACACACACACACACACACACTTTACAGAAAGCTGAAGCCGTTTCCCTGCAGCCTGAGTTGTGGGCCGAATCGCTGCACAGTAAAAGCTGCACTTCAGTGTGTGTGTGTTGCGCCTCAGACCCGCAGCTTGTCCAGCAGGAGGAGACAGAGCTCACAGATCAGTCACCAGCGCTCCAAACACACACACACACACACACACACACACACGCACGCACACACACGGAGGAATACTGCCATGCAAACACTGACTGAGCATCTGCAGACCCGCAGAACAGCAGAAACTGCGCAGATCCGCGTGTGCGCCGCCTTCAGGAACATGCACACAGATAAATCAACCGATGACAAAACAAACAAGTGCTCGGCTTTCAAGTATTTGTTTTAGCAAAAGAAAATCCCTTGAATTTGCTCTTAAAAGAATAAAAGCGTGGCGGGTGTGAAATGCTGCAGGAGGAGGAGGAGAGCGTGCTCAGTGCTGTTTCTGCCGCCGCTGCTGCTGCTGCTGGAGCTGTTTGTGTTGCTGTTTGTGTTGTTGTTGTTCACTGGGACTGAAGTCTGCACAGAAGCCGTTGGCGTGAGTCGGGGAGCTGCTGCCGAAGCCTGTGTTCTCTGAGTACAGAAACTGCTCTGCGAAATCTGGATGATGATCCACAAACTCCCTGAAACACTCTGAGCACAACAAGCATATGCATAATTAATGTATTGTATCGTTAGCTGCTTCATATGCATCTTTAATGTATCGTATCGGTAGCTGCTCATATGTATCTTTAATGTATCGTATTAGTAGCTGCTTCATATGTATCTTTAATGTATCGTATTAGTAGCTGCTTCATATGTATCTTTAATGTATCGTATCGTTAGCTGCTTCATATGTATCTTTAATGTATCGTATTAGTAGCTGCTTCATATGTATCTTTAATGTATCGTATCGGTAGCTGCTTCATATGCATCTTTAATGTATCGTATCGGTAGCTGCTTCATATGTATCTTTAATGTATCGTATCGGTAGCTGCTCATATGTATCTTTAATGTATCGTATCGGTAGCGGCTCATATGTATCTTTAATGTATCGTATCAGTAACTGCTTCATATGTATCTTTAATGTATCTTATTGGTAGCTGCTTCATATGTATCTTTAATGTACGTATCGGTAGCTGCTTCATATGCATCTTTAATGTATCGTATCGGTAGCTGCTTCATATGCATCTTTAATGTATCGTATCGGTAGCTGCTTCATATGTATCTTTAATGTATCGTATTGGTAGCGGCTCATATGTATCTTTAATGTATCGTATCAGCAACTGCTTCATATGCATCTTTATGTATCGTATCGTATCAGTAGCTGCTTCATATGTATCTTTAATGTATCGTATTGGTAGCGGCTCATATGCATCTTTAATGTATCGTATCGGTAGCTGCTTCATATGTATCTTTAATGTATCGTATTGGTAGCGGCTCATATGTATCTTTAATGTATCGTATCAGCAACTGCTTCATATGCATCTTTATGTATCGTATCGTATCTGTAGCTGCTTCATATGTGATATACGACTGATATGCGTATTGTATTGTACTGTTCTCACCGAATGTGATTTTCCCTGTGTCCTGCTCATCGATGGCTCTGAACAGCCGGCTGACTTTGAGCTCCGCAACACCCAGAGCCATCCGCAACACACACATCAGCTCATTCTCTGTGATCGCTCCGTCCTCATCCGCCTCGAACAGCTGAACACGCACAAAAAAAAAACACACGAACAGTGTTCAGCAGACACACACACACACAGGCGCATATACACAAAAACGCATAAACACCCACATACATAAACAAACACACACGCACACACACACCCTGAAGGCCAGCCTGATGGTGTCCAGAGTTTTAGCAGGTCGACACACCACAGAGAAAGCGATCACGAACTCCCGGACGTCAATCGAGCCATCTTCATTCTACAGACACAAATCAGAAATGTTTGAAACTAATAATAAGGAACTCATTGAAGCACAGATCAGATACTGGATCAATACACTGAGGGAAACACAACCCTTATATAATAAACAGCTAAGGAAAAATAACAGACAAAACACTGTTACTCCAGATTTACTGGCTTTATCAGGTGTGGGTTTGAGTAAAATCTGAACATTTCTGTAATTAATAAAAGGTCTGACACCATTTCTTCCAAACAAGACCATGTTTCACCTGTCTAGTAAATGCTTCTTGATTTAAGATAAGACATTTGGACTAAAAACAAGACAGAAAGGCCTTTTCGCAGTGTAAATTCCAAGAGTTCTGTAACTGTTTTCCAGAGAAATGTAAAGTAATGAATGTTATCTAGTTTACCTCGTCGAACAGTGTGAACATGTCTCTAAGCATCTCAGACTGGGGCAGGTCCAAGAACTGAGCGAATCCCTCCAGACTGAGTCTCTCGCCCTGCAGTTTCACAGCTCTGCTCCCATAATCCCGCAGGAGCCGCTCCGAGTCCTGTCGCTTCAGTCTGAGGGACGACACACATGCACACACACACACACACACATACATACACACACAGGCACAGACATACACATGCAAACACGCACACAAGCACAGACACGCAGAGAAACACACACGCACACACTTTATTTTCTGCATTTCTTTGGTGTTTTGTCTCTCCGTCTGTTCTCTGTGCACTTGTTGAACTTCAGCATCTGCACAATCATAATCTACACACACCCTGTACTGCTGTAATCCACGCACACAGTTTTCTGTGTGTGAGCTCCCTCTGCTGACTGCACAACCTCATCACAGCATCATGACAGCCCTCTGGAATATTGCATTCTGATTAGTCTATCTGTTGTACACTGCCTGACAGAAGTCTTGTAGCCAGCAGTCTTCTAGACCATCACTGGGTATATTCAC
>NC_079450.1:57295601-57300601 GCF_903798145.1 Danio aesculapii | reverse complement strand
GCGTCAACTCTGTTACCACGTGAACTGCGTTAGTCTGATACCACTGTTCCCATCAACTGTTACCACATGAACACTATTACAGTGTCAGCTGTTACTCAGTTACTGCGTCATCTGCAATACTAATACCATAACTGTTACAGCATCAACTACGTTACTCTGTTACTGCGTCAACTCAGTTCTGGTTTAAAGAGTTTAACAACAAGCTAAACACCAATTAGTAACAGAATCAAATCTTTCCTATCATATTTAAATGTTTTGCATTATTTTGCATTAATAACACGTTCACTTTACTGTAAATTATTCGTTTGTTCTGGATCATTCCAGTCATTTGCATTAAAAGGAATGGAGAATGCTTGAAATGTCCCCACAATATAAACATATCAAACTAATGTTAAAATCTTGAGCACTCACTGCCCCACAGCGGGATGTCTTTGCTCTCGGCCTTCATCACGATGGATGCCATCGTCATGGTGACGGGAATGGCGTCAAAGTAGGAGGAGTGCGGGCCGAGGGTGAGGATGGAGGCTTCAGTGGGCGGAGCCGGCCTGCCTTTAATGCTGATCCAGTGGAAACCACCAGCAAACCACATGACCCGCATGATGGTGCGCAGAGCCACATCCACCAGCCTGAGGAGCACACACACACACACACACACACACACACACACACACACACACACACACATTAACCCTCCTGTGGTCTATAATTCTACATAACACCATTCATCCTTCACTAAAAATAAAGCAGATCAGTTTCAGTCCTCAAATCTATTCATCATGAAGAAACAAGCTGATCTTCATCACACACTCCGGGTTTCCCCTCATCAGCGCGCAGCATTGCAGCAGTGTTTATGTCAGGTACTGTCTTTGTGTGAGTGTGTGTATGCATGTTTTTGTGTATGTGTTGGTGTATGAAAGTATGTGTGTGTGTGTGTGTGTGTGTGTAATGATTGTGTGTGTGGGAGTGAGTGTAAGTATATGTGTGAGTGAGTGTATAAGTGTAAGTGTGTGTTTGTAATGAGTGTGTGTATGAGTCTGAGTATGTGTGTGAGTATAAATGTGGGCATGTGTGTGTGTGTGTGTGTGTGTGTGTGTGTGTGTGCGCGTGTGTGTGTGTGTGTGTGTGTGTGTGTGTGTGTGTGATCCTGCAGTCAGAAACAGAAGCTGAACATTACTCAGCTTCCTCATTTATCGAAACAGAGGATCTGACGACAGACTGCACTCCCACAGCCAGAAACACACCACGAACACACAGAGGAGAGTGTCAGAGCTGATGGTGTAGTCTGTGTGTGTGTGAGTGAGTGTGTATTTGAGTGTGTGTGTGTTCACGTAAGAGTGTAAGTATGTGAGTGTATGTGTGTTATGATTGGGTGTGTGTGTGTATGAGTGTGAGTATGTGTGTGTGTCTGTATGTATGTATGTGAATGTGTGTGTGTTTGAGTGCAAGTGTGTGCGATTGTGTTTGGGTGTGTGTGCGTGAGGACGTGTGTGAGTGAGTGTGTGTGTGTGTGTGTGTGTGTGTGTATATCTCTCCACCTCCTCCATAGTCTCTGTGTCTCCACAGTGTTCTCGGAGCGCCCCACAGTGGCGATGAAGGCGAAGGGCCAGGCCAGCAGCATCATGAAGGCGGCAATGAAGAGGCGGAGGGGGAACAGCGTCAGCGTCATCAGGCCGATCTGCAGAACACACACACACACACAGTTTATTGTGGGGACATCCCATAGGTTTCTATTGTTTCTAACAGCCTCACAGCAAGAAGGTCGCTGGTTCGAGTCCTGGCTGGGTCAGTTGGTGTTTCTGTGTGGAGTTTGCATGTTCTCCCCGTGTTGGTGTGGGTTTCCTCCGGGTGCTCCGGTTTCCCCCACAGTCCAAACACATGCGCTATAGGGGAACTGATGAACTAAATTGGCCATAGTGTATGAGTGTGTGTGTGTGAATGAGTGTGTATGGGTGTTTCCCAGTACTGGGTTGCAGCTGGAAGGGCATCTGCTGTGTAAAACATATGCTGGAATAATTAGCGGTTCATTCCGCTGTGGGGACCCCTGATAAATAAGGGACTAAGCCAAAGGAAAATGAGTGAATGAACTTCTAGAGTTTTTTACTTCAGATTTTGATCTTGTTTACGTTTATTCTGTAGTATTATTATCCAGCCAGAATAAAAGAACTGAGACTCTACAGAATTCATATATAATAGGAAATGATGTATACAATATAAACACTGCCTGCTCTGAAAAACCTTCAGGAAATATCTGAAAAATAATACAAATTTCAGAGATAATCTAGTCTTCACCTGTAGATCAGAGAGTGTGAAGCACATATTGATGATGAGTGATGATCATATCCACATACTGATCAATCAATCGATCAGCAATTAAAGTCCTGGAGCCAACAGTATGACAGAGAGATTCAGCAGCAGCAGGCGCGACACAGATAAACCAAAGCTTCTCTTATCAAACAGCAGCGCGTGTTATCAGCGCAGCGGCCATACACTTATCTACAGTCAATATTTGTGCGTCTCTTATCAGCACTTACACACTGATAGCTTTCAGAGGGATCAATAAAGAGCAGGCGAGCTGGAGCGCCATCAGATGCTTTACATCATGCAGAGAAGCAGAGCGACATACTACAGTAAAACAACAACACTGCAGGAAGAGCGTCTGCCCTGAACACTACTGCACGAGTGAAAGCAGCACTTCCAGAGGCACTCAAGAGTGAGAGTTAACGAGAACAACACTGTGAACACGAGTCCTCTACACACTCACACAATGACGTTAGCTGCTTCTTCAAACTACTTAAAATGAGCTGAAACAACTCAATTCTTGAGGCTTTTTTGGGTGTGTTTGCATGTGCGTATGTATATCAGTGTGTGTAAATGTGTGTAATGAGGGTGTATGCGTGCGAGTATGAGTGTGTTTGTGCGTGTGCTTAAAATGAGCTGAAACAACTCAATTCTTGAGGCTTTTTGGGAACAACTCAATTGTTTTAAGTTCAATCCACTTAAATTTGTAAAAACTGATGAGGTAACTCAACTCCTTTATGTTGTCCCGACTCAAATCGATGTGGAAACCAGCGACTTCTCAACGAACACGCTGCCAGTTAAACGTTTAGCTTAAGGTTGATGCATTTCACTTCACTTAAATGTGAACACAGATCTTGCTGTACTGATAAGCTAATGCTGAGGTTATGACCTTTGACCCCTCATTAACATGCTCTGGTGCTGCAAACCAAACTGCTGCAGCACTGATATGCACTGTGGGTGTGTGTGTGTGAAAACGTAACATTCTGGGCTCGCCACAGTGAAATGAACCACCAACTATTCCAGCATATGTTTTACACAGAGGACACCCTTCCAGCAGCAACCCAGTACTGGGAAACACCCATACACACTCATACACACACACACTAATACACTACGGCCAGTTTAGTTGATCAGTTCCCCTATAGCGCATGTGTTTGGACTGTGGGGGAAACCGGAGCACCCGGAGGAAACCCACACCAACACGGGGAGAACATGCAAACTCAACACAGAAACACACACTGACCCAACCGGGACTCGAACCAGCAACCTTCTTGCTGTGAGGCAAGTACACAACTACTTAAAGTCCAACTCCTGTTAAAAACTCCTCTACTACAGTGATCTGAGTAACTGATGTGCTATATTAGACGTGCTCTGTGTGAACGGCGGATGTACAGAAGTGTATTCATGCATCTGAAGAGGAACACACAGTGCAGTTTCCATTGACTGAGGTTTTCCACTGACTGCTGAGCTGGAGAAGTGCATGGCAGCAGAAAACAGCGGCGTCTGGAGCTCGTCTGACTGACCTCAGAACAGGGTCAAGCTGAAAACAGCACAGTTACTGCGCTTTACCCAGCTCACGGGGGCACTCACAACCAAAACACTGAGAGTATGTCTGTGTCATGATGACAGTAAATAATATTAGACTAGATATTCTTCAAGACACTAGTATTCAGCTTAAAGTGACATTTAAAGGCTTCACTAGGGTAATTAGGGTAAAGTTAGGGTAATTAGGCAAGTCATTGTATAACAGTGGTTTATTCTGGAGACAATCCAACACTAATATTGCTGAAGGGGCTAATAATATTGAATGTACTGCAGTGGAAATGAGCCACAGGTGTCTCTATGTGGACAACTATTAAGATCAGACACTTTACTCACACACACACACCATCAACACTTTTGATTGTGTAAATGTCTTGCATTAATGTTTCACACACGACGCCGCTCCTTCTCTTCAGAAGGCTTGTCCAGCAGTTTTATATCTACGTTCTGCATATATTACAGAGTTATAATCCACCTATCCCGTCTGGAGACATGGCTGTAAACTCAAGGATAAGTTTACTGTTTCATAAAGACTCCTCGAGGATCCACATCATCATCTAATGCAAACACTCCTGCAGGCTGAGTGAGCAGTAAAACAGCCCATAATCACAGCGGCTGTGCTACTAACTGACACCATTACAGTCCAGCAGAAACAGGAGAAAAGCTGTGGCTAACTGTGCGATCAGAAGACGCCGCTTTCACCAGTCGTCCATGTGAATGGGGATTCGTTTGGCTTTTGTTTCAGTGTGCTGATGTACACTTGAATATTGAGTAGGGGGCGGGGCTTTCTTTTGAGCATTACTTCCTCATAGCGAACTAACAGTAAGAGGGGCGTGGCTAATAATATTATATGTGCTGCATGTAAGTCTCTGACTCCTCTAAAGCATAAAAACAGCATCATATGTGTGCAGATATTCAGAAACATGTTCAGTGAACATTCCTGTTTATCTGAAACACAATGCTGAAGTCAGATATTCTGCTGTGAACATGTGCGTTGCGTGCTGGAACGGCTGTCTTTGTTTTGGTCTCTTTAAACCGCCCAATGCCAGTTTAGCCAATTATATTTCAGCACCCCGGGTTGCCAGATGGTGGAAAAGAGCGTATTTCATTCATTCATTCAGTCAGGAAGGCTCTCGGAGTGTGCGTCTGTGACTGAAATG
>NC_079450.1:57280601-57290601 GCF_903798145.1 Danio aesculapii | reverse complement strand
CAAGTAAGTAAATAGAAACAGAAATAATTAATAACGATGCTAAAGGGAAGGGGTGTTAAATACAGCACTGACTGGGAATAATTAGAGAAATAATCTAATATAACTCGTGTTTCAGGCTTGTTCTTTCTCAGTTTTATTAACATCTGCTTCTGTGAACATGTGGAATAATTACATGTATTTACTGTGTACTGATGCTTATATGTAACTACACCTGTATTCACTTCTGTAGTAACACTTGTAAATACACTCTTGACCATCCCTTACACCTTAACCCACCCTTAAACCTAGCCATACCACCAAACCTGTCCATAACCTTACCCCTATCCCAACTCAAGAGCACCACACGTGTTCTCAAACACATTATGAAGACTGTAAGTACACTGTATTTATCGTTTGATGCAGGTACAGAGTAGTTAAGTACACTTAATATAAAGTGGGACCAAATATTAATATATTTACAGTGAGGGCGCCATCTGCTGACCAAACTTGACTGATGTCTGTGACCGCATGATAAATCACTGTATTACATCAGTTTTCAACAGTGAGTTCCTAATTAAAAATAAATAACTAGAACACATTGCTTTAAATTATATATATATATAGGTATTTGTGCTTACAGAACTGCCGCTCACTGGATATTTCCTCTTTGTCGGACCATTCTCTGTAAACCCTAGAGATGGTTGTGCGTGAAAATCCCAGTAGATCAGCAGTTTCTGAAATACTCAGAGCAGCTCGTCTGGCAGCAACAACCATGCCACGTTCAGCGTCTCTTAAATCCCCTTTCTTCCCCATTCTGATGCTCACTTTGACCTGCAGCAGATCGTCTTGACCATGTCTACATGCCTAAATGCAGTGAGCTGCTGCCATGTGATTGGCTGATTAGAAATGTGCATTAACGAGCAGTTGGACAGGTGTACCTAATAAAGTGGCCAGTGTGTGTGTGTGTGTGTGTGTGTGTGTATAATGAATCACAAATTTATTGCAGTAAAAACATCAACTATCCCAGTAAGTAAGTATCCATCGAGTGCAGTATTTACAGTTTTAAAAACATCACATTTATTTACAAAACAAACAAACAAACAAACAAACATTTACATTACATTTGAACCTGCAATAGAAAAATGCAAAGTAAAAATACAGTGTAAGGCGATCTCTGTCTCTTCCAGCATTATTCAGGACATCTTTGTCTGGTGTTCAACAGCTGATAAACTCCTGCATGTTGAGTGGGAGTAAATGATATTAAACTGAGATTGTTTGTGAATATGAACATGGATTGTTGTAAATATGCAGTGTTGTGTAAGTTACTTCAAAATAAAGCTATTGATTACTTATTACATCATTGTATTTACATTACGTTTCTAATGACTGTCTGAAAAGTAGCTCAGTTACACAATAGGTCATTTAATTAGTTTACTAAACACTAAAAATCCAAACTAAATATTTAATAACAAATAAATAGAAATTAAACTCTTGATTATTTACATTTCAGTCAAACAGGATGTTCATAGATGTAGAAAATCATTTTAAACAGCGTCTTTATCAAAATATAACCTGTTTCATATTGAAATGACACCATATTTCATACATATCAGACATTTACATTTCACTGTTCATTAAGCATTCAGCTTTCAGACAAATGAAACCTTTAGTTGAAAAATTGAGTTATTAAATTATATATTTATATGATATTTATGGTCGTGTTTTACAGGCTCTGTCGCCCTCTTGTGGCTGATCACTGACAGTACAGGAGTTTATGTGTAAATCCTCCACAAGAGGGCGACAGATACTCTCCGTCAGTATAACATGACGAGCTTTATCTTTAAACACACTTATTCAACACTCAGCTGCTCCAACATCTGCCAATGTGACTTTTACAGCCAGTTTGATTACAATCACACATTTTAGCTGAGCAGACTCTGGTACACGTGTATTTATTTACAGTGATTAGTAAATAAATACTCTGAGAGCATGTGCATCTTTAGAGGATCAGTACAGTACATTATTTATAATCCTCTGTTTATCCTGAATGAAATTATCACAGTTTAGTCGTTTAACAGTAACAAGAAATCATAATAAAATACTTTTGCATTGAAAAGTTTTATTGATGTTCATTTTATTGACATTTTTAATAGTTTAAAAGAGATAAATTGTGCTGGTGTTGTAAAATCAGTGCAAAGGCCTAGGGATAATTCATTTCCCTGTTGTTTTTCAGACTTTATTCTCTATATTATTTCATATTCAACATATTTGGTAACACTTTAGCTTAGGTCACAAGTTACTCCTGGCTTATTACCTGCCTATTATTCATTCATTCATTCATTCATTTTCCTTCATCTTAGTCTGTATTTCATAGGTTGCCACAGCGGAATGAACCACCAACTATTCCAGTATATGTTAGTGCAGCGGATGCTCATGTTATTTACTCCTGGCTTATTACCTGCCTATTAATCATTCATTCATTCATTCATGTTCCTTCGTCTTAGTCTGTATTCCATAGGTCACCACAGTGGAATGAACCACCAATTATTCCAGCATATGTATCGCAACCCAGTACACACACACACTCATACACTACGGCCCATTTAGTTGATCAGTTCCCCTATAGCGCATGTGTTTGGACTGTGGGGGAAACCGGAGCACCTGGAGGAAACCCACACCAACACGGGGAGAACATGCAAACTCCACACAGAAACACACACTGACCCAGCTGAGACTCGAAGCAGAGACCTTCTTATTCCACTATGGAGCCTGTAGTTGTGATTTGCAGTGAATTGTCCTGCAGGTACAGGCTGTGTTGTCCGCAGTGGAGATATGCGTGTGGATGTGTTTCTGTAAAACAGGACTCCAGATTGAGTTGTTTGTGATTGCGGTGTTTCTCCCGGGACAGTGCTGTCGCTGCGGGCCGCGGCTCCTGACATTTGCATTTGGTAAGCATCCGAGAGGGGAAACACCGGCTCCGTCCCCTCCTGACGCCGCAGGAATTAAAACGGAAGAAATGCAATTTAAAGACATGAAGTAAACAATCACCTAACACTTGTTTCTAGCGCCGACACAATTTCCCGGGCCTTGTCCAATTCCGCCGTAGCCCGGGGCGCGGCTGTGTGTGTTTGTTACATCTGGTTCTACACCACTGATTAGAATGGTAATGCAGGAGCGGAATCAATCCCGATGACATTTCACACAATCAAACTCTGAGCTTTATAGACTGCAGAAATACACTCCAGAAGTCTCTCTGTGCACACCGAGAGCGGACGAACACAAGTAAAGAGCTGTAGGACAAATTCACCATGATGATCACGCAAATCACTCTCTACATGCAGGAGCAAAGTATATTCTGTTCTTAAACTAGATATTAGCTTCATATCAAGTGGATAAACCTGCTTTACTGCAATTAACCTAGAAGTGCAGGACGTCAACATGGCGTCAGGTTGACATTGTACAAGATCGTGGGGACGGTGCATTTTGTTTGGAAATTAAAAACGGTTGCAAACACCAATGTACAACGTCAACCTAAAATCAACCAAATATCAACGTCTAATGATGTTACAGCTTGACGTTGTTTGGACATCTGTCAGACGTCTGATTTTGGTTGCCATACCTGATGAATAAATGTCAGTATCTGACGTCTGTATGACGCTGGTTTAAGACGTTGGCTTGACGTTGGATTTTGGTCACTTTCCAACAGAACTTAAAATCAACCAAATATCAACCTCTAATGATGCCATGGCTTAGACTTAAATCTGACCTAATATGAGCGTCTTGTGATGTTGAGTGCATGCTGGGAATTGACTTTAATTGAAAGAGTGAATAAACTGTCTGCTTTTGGAGTGTTTAGTCGACGTTACCTAAAGAATTGTGAGTAAACAATTAGCTTTTAAAGCATTTAGTTGATTTAGCAGAAACTAAAAAAACTAAGAAGTGAGTAACTGTTAACTTGTAAAGAGAATAGTGGACAATCAAATAAATCCAGAGTAAAACCACAGCTTTTGGACCCAATCAGTAAACCCATTACTTTTACATCAAGTAGGTGATTTCACAAAGAGTAAACAAACAAACAAACAACAAAAGGAGTAAACCAGTGACTATTAAAGTGATTAGCTGATTTTACTCAAAAAAGTGAGTACATTTGTTTACTTTTAAGCGATTCATTGACTTTATTTAATACAGTGAGTAACCCAGTCACTCTTACAGCAGTTAGTTAATTTAGCAATAAAACAACCAAAAAAAGAGTGAAGCGGTTACTTTCAAAGTGATTAGATGATTAAAAACAAAAGACTAAATGGGTTACTATTACAGAGATTAATTGACTTTACTGTGAATGTGAGTAAATGTGTTTCTTGATGAGCGACTAGATGACTTTAGTTAACTTGCGGCTTTTAAAGGGATTCATTAATTCAGCACAAAGAGGAGAAAACTGCAGACTGCTTACTTTAAATTCCATTCATTCATTTTCTTTTCAGCTTAGTCCCTTTATTAATCCAGGGTCACCACAGCGGAATGAACCGTCAACTTTAAATTTAGTTCAAGTAAATCGATTAGTTGATTTTATCAAAAAAAAAAAGAGAGTAAACCCGTTGCTTTTAGAGTAATGAGTTGACTGCACTTAAAACAGTGAGCAAGCCCACTGCCTGTGTGTGTGTGTGTGTGTGTGTGTGTGTGTGCATTTGTGTGTGTATATATGTTTGTAGGTAATGTATATATGTATATATATATATATATATATATATATATATATATATATATATATATATATATATATATATATATGTATATGTATATGTGTGTGTGTGTGTGTGATCTGTTTCTGCCTCAGGCTGCAGTGAAGCTCTACTGACAGACGGATGAATGTTTTTCCTCTGTTCGGTGTGTGTTTCTCTAGCCGCAGTTGCTGTCCGTCATACACACACACACACACATACACACACACACACACACACACACACACAGTCGTGTTCGCTACATTTCCAAACACAAATATGAGCATGCATTAGCTGCAAGAAACGCAGCCTCGAGGGGTCCTGCTGAATGACGCGCCATTCCTGTTTCTGTGCAGCGGCACTTTCACACACACAGTGTGTGTTTACAACAAATATTCTCCAGCACAGGTGGATGTTACAAGTGCAAAACCACCTCTGTGTGACTGGAGAATGACACTTTTATTATCAAATACTGTTGAATTAAAAACAAAGGTGACTCTGGAGCACAAAACTAGATTAGTGTTGTATAGGTGTATATCAATAGTCAACATCACAGTATATCAGTCAAAATTAATTTTTCTTTATGGCAGAAATGAAGAGAGCTCATAATCCATGAAGACATTTCTAAATTCTAATTTCTAAAATTATTCAGTTACTCAGTAAGGGATTTAACTTGACTCAATATTATAAATCTCAACTCAGACAATATAAATTAAACTTTGACTTCGTTAAATTTGAGTCAGCCATGTCCATTTAGATTCATTAAAATATACTTAAACAAGCCAAACATTCCATGCATCAAAACACAACTGTGTTCAAAGTACACCAGATTATATCACACACGCCATATATTATTATTAATATCTCGCTCGATTCAGTGTTTCTAGAAATATTTATGATACACTAATAGTAGATCAATTCTGTGTCAGCTCTGTTACTGTGATACTTCAGTCAATTTCTCATTCACTCTTCAAAAATAATAATAAAATTGTGTTTTAGACTCGCCATGTGGAGTCTGGACAAGGTTAGCATCTGGAGCTAAAGCACAACATGATGGAAAATGTCAACTCTGTTACAGTCAGGTCTGTTACTCTCAACTCTGCTATCATCAACTCTGTTATCCTCAACTGTGTTATCGTCAACTGTGTTATCGTCAACTGTGTTATCATCAACTGTGTTATCCTCAACTGTGTTATCCTCAACTGTGTTATTGTCAACTCTGTTATTGTCAACTCTGTTATCCTCAACTGTGTTATCCTCAACTGTGTTATCCTCAACTGTGTTATCGTCAACTCTGTTATCATCAACTCTGTTATCGTCAACTGTGTTATCGTCAACTCTGTTATCATCAACTCTGTTATCATCAACTGTGTTATCCTGAACTATGTTATCATCAACTCTGTTATCCTCAACTGTGTTATCATCAACTGTGTTATCCTGAACTGTGTTATCATCAACTCTGTTATCATCAACTCTGTTATCATCAACTCTGTTATCCTCAACTGTATTATCTTCAACTCTGTTATCATCAACTGTGTTATCCTCAACTCTGTTATCATCAACTGTGTTATCGTCAACTGTGTTATCGTCAGCTGTGTTATTCTCAACTGTGTTATCGTCAGCTGTGTTATCATCAACTGTGTTATCCTCAACTGTGTTATTTTCAACTGTGTTATCGTCAACCCTGTTATCATCAACTCTGTTATCCTCAACTGTGTTATCTTCAACTCTGTTATCATCAACTGTGTTATCCTCAACTGTGTTATCATCAACTGTGTTATCCTCAACTGTGTTATCGTCAGCTGTGTTATTCTCAACTGTGTTATCGTCAGCTCTGTTATCCTCAACTGTGTTATCATCAACTGTGTTATCCTCAACTGTGTTATCGTCAGCTGTGTTATCATCAACTCTGTTATCGTCAACTCTGTTACCATCAACTTTGTTATCCTCAACTGTGTTATCGTCAACTGTGTTATCGTCAACTGTGTTATCCTCAACTGTGTTATCCTCAACTGTGTTATCGTCAGCTGTGTTACCATCAACTCTGTTATACTCAACTGTGTTATCCTCAACTCTGTTATCTTCAACTCTGTTATCATTAACTCTGTTACCATCAACTTTGTTATCTTCAACTCTGTTATCGTCAACTGTGTTATCGTCAACTGTGTTATCCTCAACTGTGTTATCGTCAACTGCGTTATCGTCAGCTCTGTTATCGTCAACTGTGTTATTGTCAACTCTGTTATCATCAACTCTGTTATCCTCAACTGTGTTAACTTCAACTCTGTTATCATCAACTGTGTTATCCTCAACTGTGTTATCGTCAACTGTGTTATCGTCAACTGTGTTATCATCAGCTGTTATTCTCAACTGTGTTATCGTCAACTCTGTTATCATCAGCTGTTATTCTCAACTGTGTTATCGTCAACTGTGTTATCATCAGCTGTTATTCTCAACTGTGTTATCGTCAACTCTGTTATCATCAACTGTGTTATCGTCAACTGTGTTATCGTCAACTGTGTTATCGTCAACTGTGTTATCATCAACTCTGTTATCCTCAACTGTGTTATCTTCAACTCTGTTGTCATCAACTGTGTTATCATCAGCTCTGTTATTCTCAACTGTGTTATCGTCAACTGTGTTATCATCAACTGTGTTATCGTCAACTGTGTTATCGTCAACTCTGTTATCCTCAACTGTGTTATCCTCAACTGTGTTATCTTCAACTGTGTTATCGTCAACTGTGTTATCATCAGCTGTGTTATTCTCAACTGTGTTATCGTCAACTCTGTTATCATCAACTGTGTTATCCTCAACTGTGTTATCCTCAACTGTGTTATCATCAGCTGTGTTATTCTCAACTGTGTTATCGTCAACTGTGTTATCGTCAACTGTGTTATCATCAGCTGTGTTATTCTCAACTGTGTTATCGTCAACTGTGTTATCATCAACTCTGTTATCCTCAACTGTGTTATCTTCAACTCTGTTATCATCAACTGTGTTATCATCAGCTCTGTTATTCTCAACTGTGTTATCGTCAACTCTGTTATCCTCAACTCTGTTATCCTCAACTGTGTTATCTTCAACTCTGTTATCATCAACTCTGTTATCCTCAACTGTGTTATCATCAGCTCTGTTATTCTCAACTCTGTTATCATCAACTGTGTTATCATCAGCTCTGTTATTCTCAACTGTGTTATCGTCAACTGTGTTATCATCAGCTGTGTTATTCTCAACTGTGTTATCGTCAACTGTGTTATCATCAGCTGTGTTATTCTCAACTGTGTTATCGTCAACTCTGTTATCCTCAACTGTGTTATCGTCAACTGTGTTATCATCAGCTGTGTTATTCTCAACTCTGTTATCATCAACTGTGTTATCCTCAACTGTGTTATCTTCAACTGTGTTATCGTCAACTGTGTTATCATCAACTGTGTTATCGTCAACTGTGTTATCGTCAACTCTGTTATCCTCAACTGTGTTATCCTCAACTGTGTTATCTTCAACTGTGTTATCGTCAACTGTGTTATCATCAGCTGTGTTATTCTCAACTGTGTTATCATCAACTCTGTTATCATCAACTGTGTTATCCTCAACTGTGTTATCCTCAACTGTGTTATCATCAGCTGTGTTATTCTCAACTGTGTTATCGTCAACTGTGTTATCGTCAACTGTGTTATCATCAGCTGTGTTATTCTCAACTGTGTTATCGTCAACTGTGTTATCATCAACTCTGTTATCCTCAACTGTGTTATCTTCAACTCTGTTATCATCAACTGTGTTATCATCAGCTCTGTTATTCTCAACTGTGTTATCGTCAACTGTGTTATCATCAGCTGTGTTATTCTCAACTGTGTTATCGTCAACTGTGTTATCATCAGCTGTGTTATTCTCAACTGTGTTATCGTCAACTCTGTTATCCTCAACTGTGTTATCGTCAACTGTGTTATCATCAGCTGTGTTATTCTCAACTCTGTTATCATCAACTGTGTTATCCTCAACTGTGTTATCTTCAACTGTGTTATCGTCAACTGTGTTATCCTGAACTGTGTTATTCTCAACTCTGTTATCGTCAACTGTTATCATCAACTCTATTATGGTCAACTCTGTTATCGTCAACTCTGTTGTCTTCAACTCTGTTATCCTCAACTCTGTTATCGTCAACTCAGTTATGGTCAACCCTGTTTCCATCAATGCTGGTACCATCAACTCTGTTATGATGAATGAGAGTGGAAATCTTGAACCAACTAGATTCCTCTGGCTGCATCCGCTCATATGTACAGAATACGGTCAGTACCATCAGGCTGCAGAATAGTCAAAGCCTGACTGCACTAATGAACTAATGGAATGGTATCAGCCTATAACTGTTAGCTGTGTATCTGTCTGCGCGCAGCAGGGCTGGTCAGTGTCTAAGTGTCCGGATCAGGCTTTGAAACGCAACCGCTGTGATCTGAGTGCCGCTCTGATGTCGGACAGCACAGATCTGTGTGTCGGCTTTGCTCTGACATTCCCGTCTGTCAGCTGTGTGTGCTGAGGAACACCTGCGCTGCGGATCTGACAGATAAAGGCCATCAGGTGTGTGTTGAGTCTCGGCGGAGGTCACGGCCATGCGCATGTGTATGTGTGTGTATCAGCATCTCTGTGTGCTCAACTCTGCTTAACACACACTCTCTTCTGACAAACACCTGAGAAGTGCTGGTGTAATGACATCCAAACAGTGCTGTCAAATGATTATTCACGATTAAGCATTTATTAATATTATGGGGACACAGCAGAGTTCAGATTGTTGGTGCACGTCTCGCTGCGCATCTATGATTAAGACAAGTGTGTGTGATGATCAAGAGCCATGGTATCCAGAGTAATGTCAGCAAACCACCAATAAGAAGAACCACATCCAGCAGGAGGAGCTGTGGAGGCCAGAAGAAGCTGTCTGAAAGGGACATCCGGCTGATAACCCTGACTTATCCAAAACACATCAATCCACAGCTGATCGACTCCCTGCAGGATGAAATGTGCAGCTCCACTCTCCTGTTTCCAGCAGAACTCTCCACAGGGTCAGTATACATGGCCGGCTGCTATAGCTAAAGTCTTGAGCTGTGGACAATGTGGAACATGTATTGTTTTCTGATGAGTCCACCTTCATTGTCTTTCCCACATCCGGGAGAGTTACGGTGTGGAGAAGCCCCAAAGAAGCGTCCCACCCAGACTGCTGATGCCCAGAGTGACACGTGGGGGATCAGTGATGGTTTGGGCTCAATATCAAGGCGTTCCCTCAGCACAATTCTTGTCCTAGATGGGTGCTG
>NC_079450.1:57228101-57275601 GCF_903798145.1 Danio aesculapii | reverse complement strand
AGCCTACCTGAGTATTGTTCTGACCATGTCCATCCCTTTATGAGCACAGTGTCTCCATCTTCTGATGGCTACTTCCAGCAGGATAACGCACCATGTCATAAAGCACCAATCATCTCAGACTGGTTTCTTGAACATGACAATGAGTTCACTGTACTCAAATGGCCTCCACAGTCACCAGATCTCAATCCAATAGAGCACCTTTGGGATGTGGTGGAACGGGAGATCGGCATCATGGATGTGCAGCCGACAAATCTGCAGCAACTGTGTGATGCTATCATGTCAATATGGAGCAAAATCTCTGAGGAATATTTCCAGTAGCTTGTTGAATCTCTGACACCAGGATTAAGGCAGTTCTGACGGCAAAAGGGGGTCCGACCCGGTACTAGTAAGTGTACCTAATAAAGTGTCCAACCAGCATGCTGACTTCACACCGGTTTATGCTAGATGTGTCCTGGTGCGCATACATAAATAAAGCCTAGCTGAATGTCAGATTTGGTTGTGTTTCTCCTGTAGTTTAGTGGGAGAGATAGATGAGAGCTGGTTAAACAGTGTTCCTGTGCTCTACGGCTTGATATACAACACACTTTCGCCACTATCAGTGGTCAGTAGCAGCACACAGGCCGTGGAGGTCAGACCGGCGGAAATGAGATCTCCATTACATGCAGCGCTGGTGAATGATGGTCCGGGAGAAAACACACGCACGTTCACCAAGAGCCGCGTTATTACCAGACAGTCATTTTTCTCCAGCGTGGCAGTGATGTATGTGGCGCAGGAATAAGTAATGCATATGTAACCTATGGGCCCTTAAATATAAATTTGCCAGAACTAAACCTGGCCGTGATTTGGTCCTTATCTGCATTCGCAGGTTGGTCAGATCCATCACTGTTTATGAAGCGGCGCCGTGTAATTCCAGCACATTTGTCCACAGAACACACACATGGAAGTTTTCCATTACGCTATGATTATCACGTTACAACATTTTGAATATCCGGCCGGATACCATCTTGAATTATTCCAGTGGAAAATCCCAAATTTCTGTATGCGATAAGGCAGGGATCGGAAAGAGAGGCCTTCCCTGGACTCTCAATGAAGATAACTAGGTTTTATTAATGACCTGCCATCAGACGGGACCATAATTAAAGTTTTTTTCTCTCTCTCTCTCCCCTGGCGAAGGACGCCGGACAAATTTTGTTGATAATTTGATAACCAAAGGACACGGTTGGGAAAACGCTGGGCTGAAGAAAGCGGGACGATCCATCGATGCTATCGGCGCTCGCTCCTATCGGTCCCTTTCACCTGCGAATGCTTAATTATCCTCCTGATGCATATGGGAAAGCCATTAATTAAATTTGACTATTGGTTAATTCTCTCCTTTGCATGCGTTATCAGGCGGTGGAGGACTGTAGTTTGGCTTGTTAGATACACGCGTGAAATGGATAGCTTTTATTATGTGAGACACGCCGCAAATTGATTGAGACTGCATTTGCATTTGGGTGAATAATATCTCTTATTAGGGAGAACAAGTCAATAAATAAAGAGCACTGTCTGTTGGTTCATTTGTCAGTGACTGTACTGTTTGTCTGCATGTGCGTGCACGCGTATATCCAATGGCAGACGTGTGCCGAATGCTGAGGCTTTACATTACAGAGGCTGGAAATAAACCCACAGCATCATCACTAATGTGGATACAGCTACTCTATATGTGTGAATTATTCACCCTCCTGTTAAATTTAAATCCTTTTATATTGTTTATTTGTAATGGAGAGAGTTGATTCAACACATCTCTAACCATAATAGTGTTAATAACTCATCTCTAATAACTGATATCTGTTCTCTTCATCATGATGAGAGTAAATAACATTAGACTAGATATTCTTCAAGACACTAGTATTCAGCTTAAAGTCACATTTAAAGGCTTCACTAGGGTAATTAGGGTAAAGTTAGGGTAATTAGGCAAGTCATTGTATAACAGTGGTTTATTCTGGAGACAATCCAACACTAATATTGCTGAAGGAGCTAATAATATTGAGCTTAAAATGGCTTTAAAACTATTAAAACTGCTTTTATTCTAGCTGAAATAAAACAAATCAGACTTTCTCCAGAAGAACAAATATTATCAGACATATACTGTGAGAAATTCCTGAATCTGTTCAACATCATCAGGGGAATAATTGAATAATTTTGACATCATCTGTAAATAAACATAAAAGGGTAAAATATTGGCATGACATTAAATCTTCTGATAGGAGTTCTGAAGGGTGGATTTAGCCATTTACAGGGTATTAATAATCATTTTTTAATAAAACATCTGTAATAATAGCCGACAAATTAAACAACATTTAATTTCTTTTATTTATGGAGTACAGACAGAGACACTGTAATGTAGAACATTAGGACATAGTTCAGTGTTGCTCATTTAATGATATAACTGTTTCACCATCTTATTATTTTGGATTAAGTTGGCCTAAATGTTATTCATTGTTACTTTCTTGTTTCAGAATGAAATCCAGATTTACTTCATACATGTTTTTTTTCTCCTAAAACCTTCTCAGGTTTATTAGCCTGCCTGAAGTATTGAATTCAGGTTTTTGCTGTTTCTCGATTTTTCAACTCATTTTAAAATATTTTAGTTCATTAATTTTTATTCGGCTTAGTCCCTTATTTATCAGGGAAAAGAACTGGAATGAACTTAACATTAGTTTTAATAACTAAGTTTGGTTGTCTTTGCAATGTTGACAGTACATAATATTTTACTAGTTATTTTATAAGACACTAGTATTCAGCTCAAAGTGACATTTAAAAGCTTAACTAGGGTAATTACAGTAATTAAGCAAGTAAGTAAGTAAGTATATATATATACTTACTCCCAGGGCCATTTATATATTTATACATTTAAGTTGAAGCTACACCGGTGTTTCGTAACATCCCATTTTTACGAGGTGGGTTGTTAGCCCAACACTCAACCCTCAACCTGGAGGACCAGGACATACACACATACACTATGGACAATTTAGCCTACCCAGTTCCCCTATAGCGCATGTGTTTGGACTGTGTGGGAAACCGGAGCACCCGGAGGAAACCTACGCCAATATGGGGAGAACATGCAAACTCCACACAGAAACACCAACTGACCCAGCCGAGACTTGAACCAGAGACCTTCTTGCTGTGAGATGACACAACTGCGCCACCGTGCCAGGTTTAAATGGGTTTAAATGTATATGGTTCTATGTAATATTGCACCACCATACTCTTGTGACAGGATTCACACACATATGAACACCCATGAGACCAAAAAACCCCCAGAGAATCACCTTCCAGATCTCTCCGCTCCTCATTTAATTCTGCGTTCTGATCTATACACACTTGATCCATCTGTGCCTTTCTGAAACCCAAACACACAGCGTCAATCTCTCCAAGTCTGACTCCATTTCCACTGGTGAAATATTCAGTCCTTTCGATAATACATTTGTCTGTAAAAGCGCCACATATTTCCCACCGTTAGCATTACGCCAGTCCATTAACTCATCAAATAAAACGAAAGTTCAATAGCGTGTGATAAACCTGACTTTCATGGAGGATCTCAAAACGATTAAGTCTCTCAATGCTGCGCCAGCGGGAGAAATGGCTTAATGGAAACAGACGGGATAGTTATGAAGAGATCACCATCCCTGCCATACAATATTCCCTCCAAGATGTATTAACCTTTAGCGAGTGCCCCCCCCCTCTCCATTAGCACAGGATCCATCAGTGTGTGTGTGTGTGTGTGTGACGCATTCATCCTGACGGCTGGCACTAAGTGTTTAACTGTAACGTTATCCATCCCCAGTGTGTTTCAGCAGACAGTCACACCAGACCAGCCAATATACACTTATCACAGCAGGATAAAGAGATTATCGCCGCGGATCGAAGGCTGGCGTTATATCTCTGCTGCCACGCTCGCTCTCGCCTTAATCTGCCAGGATTTCGGACACCAGATCGAGCCCTCGTCGCCTTATCAAACGCTCTACCTGTGCCATGAAGGTCAGTGCGGATCTGCAGGGGTCAAGCCAATGTTTTTGGGACAGAAATCCTAAAGCGGGCCTTGTCGGAGGAGTGGACGGGCCGGACATCAGGGTCACGCCGGCCTCATTTATCTGCCTGTCCGGACCGTTTGCCATAAAGTGAGTTCGGGCCTCCAATCAAAGAGGCTTTAGATAAAGGTCCTGGGGGAGAGGAGTTCGGCCCCGGGGCCAGATAACACTCTGCTGGCCCTCGTCCCATCACACACACTCTCCAGCCACGGCTCAATCTGATGCTTGTCAAATGATGAAAGAGCTTGTAAGAGGTCCTGACTGTTAGAGAGAGTGTGTGTGAGTGTGTGTATGAGTGTGTGTGTGTGTGTGTGTGTGTGTATGAGTGTGTGTGTGTGTGTGGCTAGGTGGTTCAGCAGTTTTAATGTGTTTATTTTAAAATCACAGTTTGTAGCATTTAAAACAACCCAGCTTCATTGTGGATATGTACCCAGGTCTACATTTCTTGGAAGTGGGAAATACCCAGAGCTATGTCTGCTTGAAGTTTCTGTTTGTGTAAATCTACAAGTACGTGCCATCTACGCATCCTTTTCTCGTGTAAATCCTCCAGAGGGTGCAGTAAACATTTTAGCAGATCAGCTTGCTGTCGATCGACCGACTGATCCAGTCAAACCCTTCCCAAACCCAACCAATAGTGTTATCAAAAGTGTCTAGAAAAGAAAAGCCATCGTGATTTTACCATGCTTTCAGATTTTACCACGTTTTCAGCCGGTTAGGGTTAGGGAACTGTCACGATTCACTCCGCTCCCCATCCCATGTCCATCAGTGTACGCGGTGAGCTACTGGGCAAACTGGTAACACTGGAAAAGCCGTCCATATGGAGGTGAATGGGTCAGCGGTAGCATGAATAGGAACAGAAGTTGCCGGCAGCATCAAACCACCACACATCCTTCGTTTCACACACAAAATGCAGCAAAATGTTGTTGCTTTGTTAATGTAAATGTAACGTAAGTGTAATTTTCCCATGCAATTGATATTCATGTGTTTTTAAATGGAAAATATATTTATTTGTTAATGATTTATGTGAGTGCATGTTTACTGAAATCAGGTTTAACCTAATATTTCTGAACCCATGACACTGACGAAACATCACATTTGGGTCTTTGAATTAGGGTTGTCTCTACTACAATTCGGCACCAATCGGTACTGACATTTTAAAAACATCTATTTCCTGCTAACATTTGAGTGCTGTCGTTCTTCAACAGGGCGTTCTTCACAGTTCACGTGCTCAACAGAAATGACTGTGATTGGCCGTGAAGGTCATCGGTTCACCGAACTCACCGCTGTTTATTGAGTGTAACCACAGATACAGGGACACTGGAGT
This sequence comes from Danio aesculapii, assembly GCF_903798145.1. Classification (NCBI taxonomy): domain Eukaryota; kingdom Metazoa; phylum Chordata; class Actinopteri; order Cypriniformes; family Danionidae; genus Danio; species Danio aesculapii. The sequence goes on along the minus strand of NC_079450.1, from coordinate 57,270,207 downwards.
GTTTTAAAGCCGTGATTCATCAGCGGATCATTCGTATGTCAGATTTTAATAGACATTAGCTGATCGACATGACTTTGAAACGCTCCAGTGTCCCTGTATCTGTGGTTACACTCAGTAAACAGCGGTGAGTTCGGTGAACTGATGACCTTCATCAGTCATTTCTGTTGAGCACTTGAACACAATGGCAGATCAGCGCTGTTTAAGAACGAGCTCAGCGGCACTCAAATGTTGGAAATGGAGGTTTTTAAAATGTCAGTATCGATTCTAGTATCGAGACAACCCTACTTTGAGTTGAGACTTGAGAAGCCTTGCTCTAGGGTGTGTGTGATAGTGTGTGTGTGTGTGTGTGTGTGTGTGTGTGTGTGTGTGGCTGGTCTTCTGTCAGCTCTTCTGATGATGTTCAGACTCAATGTCAGCCTGTTTTCGTTCCCGTCTGCAGGGTCACGGCCACTGTGTGTTTAAGATACCAGGGTAATGAGGCCCACGGCAAACTGTGTGTGTGTGTGTGTGTGTGTGTGTGTGTGAGAGAGAGAAAGGGTGAGAGTGACAGTGTTGACCTCCTTCTTTCCCTGGTGCTGCGCTGTAGCCTGAGTCCAGAACACACACCACTTGGCCTTTCTAAAATAGGGGTCAGGTGTGTGAATCTGTCTGTGTGTGTGTGTGTGTGTGTGTGTGTGTGTGTGTGTGTGTGTGTGCAGGGCTCATGAGAGAGATCGGCTTGGTCTGACGGCTACAGTGGAAACACTCACAGATGAAATTCAGCTTTTAGCAGCTTCAAACCTCGCAATGATCATTGTAAACAAACCACATAGAACATTGGGAGATTCATTCATTCATAGTTCCTTTATTAATCAGGGGTCGCCACAGCGGAATGAACCACCAACTTATCCAGCATATGCTTTACACAGCAGATGCCCTTCCAGGTGCAACCCAGTACTGGAAAACACCCATACACACTCCTTCACACACACACACTCATAGACTACGCCCAATTTAATTCATCATATAGTGCATTTGTTTGGACTCTGGGGGAAACTTGCTGTGCAAACTCCACACAGAAATGGCAACTGACCAAACTGAGGCTTGAACCAGCGACCTTCTTGCTGTGAGGTGATTGTACTACTCACTGCGCCACCATAAAGCTCTTCTTTTTTTAAATGTTTGGTTATTTTTAGAAAACGTCACCAAACTTCAAGATAAAAACATTGTGTAGGAGCAGGAGCATTAGTGTAAAGCAGTGTTCCTCTAATCTATTCACTGTGTTTCTGAAGCTTCAGACAAGCAGAGCTGATGTTTCTCAACCACACGCCGTCTAGTTACAGGAGATGTAGGACAAGCTCAGTAGAACCGTGGTGAAGTTGTTCTGCATCTGCTGCTTTACTGTGCTTTACCTCTGGGTTCGACTGATCTGAGACCTGCTTGTTATACCTGCTTTTAAAAGAGAGTCGCTTCAGTAAGCACACACACACACACACACACACACACACACACACACACACACACACACACACACACACACACATATGCACGTCTGAAAGATAATAGCAGAGGATAATTACAGTGACAGTGTCAGATGAAATGTATTTTCTCTGTACTCAGCTAACTCCCCACAGAAAGCTTTTCAATTTACTCCGTCTCGCGCAGAACAATATCGTCCCCGCAGACCGCGACACAAAGGACCATTACAAACGACAATATATATTTCATATCTCCAGAAATGTTTGCCGCAACTTACAAATGGAGGTCTGCTCAAGTATTTATGCCATGCAACCAACAGAATATGTATTAGTAATACGCGCGGGGTGAAGAGAAACATACTCTCCTGCTGATAGCCATTTGTTGTCAAGATGCATCGAGCCTGTAGAGTTACGCTGAGATGGAGGACCACTCGTTTCTGTAGCGCAAATACAGTATATAGAAGTGTCTTGTGTTACTATACTCAGATAACATAATAAACAAATATGTTTTGGGTTGTTGTAACCCAGCATTGGATCAAATATGAACAAAGCCAACTGTTGGGTTAAAAAGGGTCATTTCAGTTTATAAATATAGAGAGTTATTTTAGTGTCTTTGCATTACTACACTCAAAAATATATGAATATATAAAAACAAACAAACAAACAAACAAACAAATAAATAAATAAATAAATAAATAAATAAATAAATAAATAAATAAATAAATAAATAAATAAATGTTGGGTTGTTGTAACCCAGTTTTGGGTCTTATATGGACAAAGTCAACTCGAGTTAAAAAGGGTCATTTAAACTTACAAATATATATAGTATTTTAGTGTTTTTGCGTTGCTACATTAAAAAATAAATAAACAAATGTTGGGTTGTTGTAACCCAGCTTTGGGTCGTATATGGACAAAGCCAACTCTTGTGTTAAAAGGGTCATTTCAGTTTGCAAATATATAATTATTTTAGTGTCTTTACATTACTAATAACATAATAAACAAATACTATTTGGGTTGTTGTAATCCAGCGTTGGGTCTTTTATGGATAAAGCCAACTGTTGGGTTAAAAAGGGTTATTTCAGTATATAGTTCAGCATTTTCAAATATATACAGTATAGTCATTTCAGTTTACAAACATATAGAGTTAATTTGGTGTCTTTGCATTACTACACTCAAGAAAAAATAAATGAATTGGGTTGTTGTAACCCAGCTTTGGGTCAAATATGGAGAAAGCCAACTCTTGGGTTAAAAAGGGTCGTTCAAACTTACAAATATATAGAGTTATTTTAGTGTCTTTGCATAACTACACCAAAATAATAAAAAATTAATTAAATTAAATTTAAATGAAATAAATAAATAAATAAATAAATAAATAAATAAATGTCGGGTTGTTGTAATCCAGTGTTGAGTCTAGCTATTTTGGGTTAAAAAGGGTCATTTAAATTGACACATGTATTTATGTTAGTGTCTTTGTGTTACTATTCTCAAAAACATATTAAACAAATACATTTTGGGTTGTCCATGGACCCAGCGTTGGGTCTTATACAGATAAAGCTAGCTTAGGTTAAAAGGGGTCATTTAAATTTAAATTTGAGCCTTTACATTATACCAGTGGTCACCAAACTTGTTCCTGGAGGGCCGGTGTCCTGCAGATTTTAGCTCCAACCCTAATCAAACACACCTGATCAAGCTAATCAAGGTCTTGCTAGGTGTATTTGAAACATCCAGGCAGGTGTGTTGAAGCAAGTTGGAGCTAAACCCTGCAGGGCACCGGCCCTCCAGGACCGAGATTGGTGACCCCTGCATTATACACTCAAACAAATGGGTTATTGTAGCCCAGCATTGGGTCAAATATGGACAAAGCCAACTCTTGTGTTAAAAGGAGTCATTGAAATGTATTTGTGAATAACAACAACATTGGGTTTGTGTATATTTGACCCAGCAGTTTTAGGGAGCAATAGAGTGGATTTAAGTTGAATATGTTTCTATCTCAGTGTTATTACATGATTATTAGATGTTATTTCAGAAAATCGACTGTAAATAAATAATAATGAGGAAAGTTTTGAGTAAAACACAATAAAAATGATCATTTTTGTGTTGATTATTGAATATTGATTTATTATTACTATTTTTTATTTTAGCCAATAGTAAATATCAATCTTAAGGGGGCTAATATTATTGACCGCAGCAGTCTTTCCTTTTATATATATATATATATATATATATATATATATATATATATATATATATATATATATATATATATATATATATATATATATAATTTCTATTCCAGCTAAACTAGAAGATAAATATGATGGCAATAAATGTCCTTGCTGTTTTAATAATCATTTGGGAAATATCTGAATCATAATTTGATCTGTAATTCTTTATTCTCAGTAGTATCAGAAAATACTGTTTAAATTACGTACAGTTTTTAAGTGCAAAAGTTAAACTAGACCAGACTTTATAGTTTGCATTACAGTGCATGATCAGATAGCCTGATCAATATGTTTTGAGGTGTAATTTTCCAGCCCCCTGTAGACATCAGGCTCTATTAAAGCGGATGAGGGCTGCGTGTGTTGACGAGCGCGTGCAGCCAGAGGAGAGAAAGCAGCATGTTAGTGTGACACAGAGACGTGGCAGAAATAAGGTAAGCATTAATAGGTACAAAATGAAACACTGCTAGGGATGCTTGTTTACCTCTGGTTATATGCATTTTAAATGCCCGAGCTGAACTCAAAATAAAAAGAATTAAATTTCAGCATGGCGGTGTGCAGGGGAGCGTGTGCTAATCGCTACACGCTGGAACATAAGTTAAGAGTCCTCCAGAATTTATACAACAAGCTCTTACGGTATTTTGGGTGTGGAATCTGCATCGGCATCAATAAGTCATCCGGCACAACACGAGTTTTCAGTTCTGTAGGCAGCAATCGAAATTAATTATTTCCTCTGTTAATTTTTCATTGCTCTTATCCAAGACTGAGAAAATGCATTAGTCACTTAGCATTCGCTAAATCTTTTATGGCAAGCTGTTCTCAGAAAAAAACAACAACTAAATAAGCTCCTAGAAAAGAAAACATCGACCGCTACAAGCTCAGAGTGTTTACTGCAGTTATTTCTACACATCAAGATCACTCGTACAGTAGATTCAGTTTATAAACTGTGCTCATGTTGTCTTGTGGAGTTTGCATGTTCTCCCCGTGTTGGTGTGGGTTTCCTCCGGGTGCTCCGGTTTCCCCCACAGTCCAAACACATGCGCTATAGGGGAATTGATTAACTAAATTGTGTATGTGTGTGTGTGTGAATGAGTGTGTATGGGTGTTTCCCAGTACTAGGTTGCAGCTAGAATGGCATCCTCTGTGTAAAACATATGCTGGAATAGTTGTCGGTTCATTCCACTGTGGCGACCCCTGATGAATAAAGAAAATGAATTCACTCACCATTTATTTACTCTCGGTAAATAAACATAATCTCTGCTGAAGTTTCAGCTCAGTAGAACTGTTGAACACAAATGAAGATATTTTGAAGAATGTTAGGAACAGACAGAGGGTTAAGATTAGTAGGTATGGGTGGGTTTAATAGTGTTTGTGTGTGCATTTTGTGTGTGTAACTGATTAATAAAGTCATCTGGAATGGTGAAGAAAGCCTTCTTGCAGGACTCCCAGAGTTCATCAAGAGTCTTTGTGTTCATCTTCAACGCCTCCTCCTTCATCTTACCCCAGACGTGCTCAATAATGTTGATGTCTGGTGACTGGGCTGGCCAATCCAGGAGCACCTTGACCTTCTCTGCTTTCAGGAGCTTTGATGTGGAGGCTGAAGTATGAGAAGGAGCGCTATCATGCTGGAGAATTCGCCCTCTCCTGTGGTTTGTAATGTAATGGGCAGCACAGATGTCTTGATACCTCAGGCTGTTGATGTTGATCATCCACTCTGCAGATCTCTCGCACACCCCCATACTGAATGTAACCCCAAACCATGATTTTTCCTTTACCAAACTTGACTGATTTCTGTCAGAATCTTGGCTCTATGCTGGTTCCAGTAGGTCTTCTGCAGTATTTGTGATGATTGGGATGCAGATCAACAGATGATTCAAGGGAGAAAATCCACCTTCAGCCACTTTTCCAAATGATCAATTAGAAGTCCAGTTATTATTTATTGCTCTTACAACTAAGATCCAGCACAAGACTTTCTTCAAGTAGTGTACATCTATTGAATTTACCAGAAAACGCCATCTCAGTTTTTCCTGTTGCACATTAAATCACATTTCTTTATGAAATTCTACATTTATAAGTGTAAAATTAAACATCACATGATCAATAATAGTTAAAGAGACATTTCATCCAAAAATTAAAACTCTGTCATCATTTACTCAGTCTTTACTTGCTCTAAACCTTTACCATCTTAGATAAACCCGTAACCACTGACTTCCATAGTATTTGTTTTTTCCTACTATGGCAGTCAATGGTTACAGATTTTCAACATTCTTCAAAACATCTTCTTTAATGTTTGGAGACACCTGAGAGTGAATATCTAGAGTAAATGTTTGCATGAAGGACCCCTTTATTGTGTGCACCGTTCAGTGATTATGTGAATATAATAAGCATTTCAAACCCTCACATATGATAAATCACCGCTAACAGAAACAACAACCCCATTCGGTAAGAATTAATTCCAATTGCTGCAAGATCCTGAGAAATCCTCTTAGCATTCGATGATTAAAAAAGGCTTTATGTGCAGAAAAACACATTAGATATGCTGTAATTAGCCGTACTGTCATTTATCCCATCATAAAGGCATCGGAGGCTGATGCACAATGAAGCAAACCTCTCGGATTGGGAATCTGTGAGCAGAAATGACAAAGCAGATGTGTTTTTGTGTGACTGGGGGCTTATGCTGATATTTGTCTGCTTGGCCCGAGGCGACGGGCTTTTTACTCAGTCGACGGGCGTATTGATGGACTGAAGATCCTCAGGAGATTCATCTTCATGCTGGATGCGTTATACAGTATTCATCAGCATCTGTGTGTGGGCTCTTTCACACACACACACACACACACACACACACACACACACACACACACACACACACACACACACACGCACACACACACACACACAGATTTCATACTTTATGATTTACAGGAGCTGAAGGCTGTGACCTGTGATTGACCAACAGTTTACAGTTCAACATACTGTACAGAAGCAGGATTTACAGCCAGGAGCATCATCCTTACAGATGTTACACTCTAAAAAATGCTGGGTTGGTTTTTTAACCCAAATGCTGGGTTGAGACTGCTAGGTTACAAAATTGGGTTGATTCAACCCAATTTGGGTTAAAAATCTGTCTTGATCTATAACCCAGCAGTGCTGGGTTGGAAAACGCGGACGTGAAAGAGCGCACGCACGTCACGTCTGCATGCAGGCACATCGGCGTGAGAAACCGCCATTTTCTTTCGACTTTCGAGGGAAGCGAGCAAAATTTTGTCTTGGACGTAAGTTGTTTAGTGTGTATTTAACCATTTTCATAAGAAATAACACACATAGTTTACTGTATCATGTATATGCACATGCTTTTTTTTAAAACCTAACGACTTAGCATCACGTCCGACCTGTCTCGCCTCACGGCTGACCTGTAATCGCCCAACGACAGTATTTACAGCTGTATATGCAGAATTATTCACCCTCCTCTTACATATTTATTCGTTTATTTTTCTCCAGTTTCTGTTTATCAGTGAACACATTTCTAATCATAATAGTGTTAATAACTCATCTCTAATAACTGATTTATTTTCTCTTCATCATGATGACAGCACATAATAATAGACTAGATATTCTTCAAGACACCAGTATTCAGCTTAAAGTGTCATTTAAAGGCTTCACTAGGGTAATTAGGGTTAGGGTTAGGGTAATTAGGCAAGTCATTGTATAACAGTGGTTTATTCTGGAGACAATCCAACACTAATATTGCTGAAGGGGGCTAATAATATTGACCTTAAAATGGCTTTAAAACTATTAAAAACTGCTTTTATTCTAGCTGAAATAAAACAAATAAGACTTTCTCCAGAAGAACAAATATTAGAGGAAATACTGAGAGAAACTCCTCAATCTGAGAAACATCATCAGGGGAATAATTGAAAAAGGAAATTCACAGGAAAGCGAATAATGTTGAAATTATCTGTAGGTCTTCAAACATGGACACAATTGGAAACCTTCCACTGAAGAAATAAAAACACACAGAGGTCACTGAAATAACTATAATAAAAGTAATGATTAATCAAAAATGACACTAATAATGAGATATTAAATTGTGGTTCATAAGTATACCAACAGTTTTGTCCATGTCTGCATATGTTGAAGGTAAAGTTATTAGTGAATTATTATGAATCTCGTTTCAGCATGGACTGCAGATGCTGATTTGTTTGTATGTTCAGTCAAACAGGCATAATAAATGAGAGTTTTTCCCACTTTTGCTTTTAGAAATAATCCCCATCCACATGAAAACGCTGAAACACACTGTGATGCATGTTATGAGCACAGCGAACCAACAGGGGGCGATCATAACACTTATGCTGAGTTCACCAAATGGAGAATTCAGTATTTTCCAGAGTAAACTGCAAACAAATCAATGCAAACATGAGAGTAGAGTTGAATTGCCGTGCCACGCTCAAGTAACGTGAAGTACGCAATATGTTTGCTGTGAACATGCAAAGTTTGCTTCTTTCGTGTTTAGGGTGAACCCAGCCATGTTGTCCACACGACCACTCTTTACCCAGAGTTTCGGAAAATCTTCACCCTGACCCAGTTTTAAGAAAGTATTGGTTTCAGTTACCAGATATTGCGTTTATTTGTAGACAAACAGCCAAACCGTGTAGAAAAATGCATGTTAGCCGTGATTTTCTTTCTCTGAAAGCATCTGAGAGTCTCCTCGGCTGTGTTTTGGATCATTGTCTTACTGAAATGGTTTCATTGTCATCCTCCTGCTGATGTAGATGTTGGACTGAAGCAGCTGATGTTCATTTACACTGAGGAAGGGCAGAGGGTTGCTGAAGAACTACTGAGAGATTTCAGCTGCTGTCTGGGCTTTCACTGTCGAACTACACCTCCCTTTCTTCATGTGTTCAACACTTTTTCCCTGCGTCATTTCATTTTATCAGTTCATTTGTAAACTAATTAGATTTGTTGGTCACACTTTATTTTGATGGTCCGTCTGTTAAATTTAAGTCACACTGCATCTACATGCAGACTTATTCTCATTAGATTATTAGTAGACTGTTAGGTTAGGGTTAGTGTAAGTGGACATGCACTTGCTAAGTTTCTTCTAGTCAGTTAAATGTCTGTTGAATGTCTGTATCAACTGATATTAAGCAGACAGTCTACTAATACTCAAATAGACCATCAAAATAAAGTGTTTTCTTTGCATATGTGGATTTCTTTGATTGTTATCAACATCCAGAGAAAGCTTCAACTCAACGACAGCTTTAGAAATATGTACGGTGACGTGATCAATATTATTTCCCCCACTATATTAGCAAAGAAACTAAACCGTAAACATTTCCTAGATGGAGGCTTTCAGTTCACAGTAAGGTCATTGGAGAATCGAGTTTCAGACTCTGATAATGAATGAAGTCCTTAAAGTTTAACCAGAGATCCAGCAGAAAACATCCCGGGAGCCGAAAGCGCTTCTCTGCATTGTGCATGACCTGTAACTCTGAAACATTAATCAAGCGAGACCGCATTAATGGCGTGCAGCGTTGATGCTGATCTGTTGATAATATGTTCAGTCAAACAGGCATTACTCAGTTTGCCGGTTATTTGCATTTTTGAAGAGCGTCTGGAGGAATCCTGTGATCACTAATAAAGCTGCTAATGAGCCTCGGCGGCCCCCTCTGCGAAACTTTCATCCAAAATTCATTAATACCTTGTTTTATTCATCCTCCAGTCTTCAGGCCACCCCGGAGCTGCAGACACGTGTACGAGCGCATTAAACCACAGCGCTTTATTCTGGAGTTTTCAGTTTTCAGCAGGTGTGAAGAACAGAAACATGTGCACTGAAGCTGATCCGCATCTGCAGAAGTATTAACCATGCTCATCTGATAGACCGCTCATTCAGAAGCAGCGGACAATAGATGGGTCACATTGATTTCGTATTCATTTAGTGGATTTGCACATCACTTAAGGGGGAGGTGGTACTTTACCCTTCTTACTAGGTGTAAAATACGTCTCTGCTGTGTTTAGAGTGTGTGTGTGTGTGTTTGAGCTGGGAATAGCACACAGATAATGTCCTCCAGCTCTCTGAAACTGACCCTTTCAGGCTTTGATCCTAACTGTGGTGTTTTGGTGACTGTCGCTTTAAATGCAAATGAGATTGTGCTCTTTTCAGAAGAGGGTGGAGCTACAAATGCATATGCATACGTATAGTGACAGATGTAAAACAGCAGTGTGTGTGTTGGTCAGGTGTGCATATGTGCTGCAGTGTGAGTGTGTGTTCATGCTTCTGTCAGTCTATGTCGCTCCTGTCGCTGTTCATCTAAAACTCCACATCTAGAATCCTCTTAGTCTATGCTGACATTATCTTCAGCAGCTCAAACACTCTAATGGCTAATGAACAGACGGCTGCTTCTCACTCAGGGCTGCTGTTTATGCTAATGAGATGGAGAGATGATGAGCACTAGTGGGCGGGGCTTTCCCCCTCTGATGACACGGACAAAAGGAGAATGTCAGTCAAAGTGTTTCAGCATCAAGTCTGATTATAATGAACACAATTAATTACTGTTGAGCATTAGAGGCTGGAGATATTCACACACTGCTGACACACAGCTGGGTTTAAACCCCACATAGAAGTCATTTTTGCATTATTGTTTGGATTATTTCTCTTCCCCTATTGTCAGATTATTTAGCTTGTTTTAAGGAAAAACTTTGCTTTGCTTGTCTAGAAAATGCTTCGATATTTAGATATTTGGACTAGAAACAAGACAACAGATCTAAGTGAGGAAACTGTGTCCTCCTTGCTGTGAGGCCGCAGTGCTAACCACTGACCCACCGTGCCGCTCACACCTGCGATGTGTTTGTATATTGCTATTGATTTAACTTTAGTGTGTTTTGGCTTGATAGTTCTATAACTGCACGAGTGTTATTTGCTCATAAACAGAGCTGTATTTGTGCTGTTCATACAGATCTGTCAGCTTTCAGACTTTCAGATATTCTGATTCACTTTTAGAGATGTAAAACTCAACTGGCCTCAATTTCCAGCATGATTTAACATGTTTTGCAGTACACACAGCAGTTAACGTTATTATTTTATACATATATGTGAGGCTCACTTATGGCACTGCACAGAAATAAATCATGAATATAAATGAACAGACTCAGTATTCAGAATTGAGCTCAAATGCTGGATGATGACAGCAGCAGAGCCCAGGTCACGGGTTCAGTTCTCCGGAAACTCCTCACATATAAAGACAATCACTTTAAAGAAAAGCACGTGACAGATCTGTGGATGTCAGATAATAGCTCAGAGCACAACAGACCAAAACAAGGTTATTTACTGAAAATAGGCACACCGACAGTATGAGAAAACAAAATACTTATTGTAAATACTATCATACTTTTGAATCACACTGTGTATTATTAAACTGGAATGCATACTGTAGTATACTTTAGATTTTACTATAGTAAACTCTGGAGTATTGCAGTATAATATACCCTATAGCTGTAGAAAACTACAGATATGGGCCATTCGTTTATATTACTATAGTTGTTGTGTTACCATAGCAACTGTAGAATCACCACAATAGATTAATCACTATAGCTAATGTGTTACCATAGCAACTGTAGAATCACCATAACAGATCAATCACAATAGCTAATGTGTTACCATAGCAACTGTAAAATCACCACAACAGATCAATCACTATGACCAATGTGTTACCATAGCAATCGTAGAATCACCACCACAGATCAATTGCTATAGCTAATGTGTTACCATAGCAACTATAGAATCACCCCAACAGATCAATCACTATAGCAATATGTTACCAAAGCAACCGTAGAATCACCACAACAGATCAATCACTATAATGTGCTACTATAGCAGCTGTATATCCACCACAACAGATCAATCATTGTGTTACCATAGCAACCGTCGAATCACCACAACAGATCAATCACTATAGCTGTTGTGTTACCATAGCAAATGTAGAATCACCACAACAGATCAATCACTATCGCTAATGTGTTACCATAGCAACTGTAGAATCACCACAACAGATCAATCACTGTCACTAATGTGTTACCATAGCAACTGTAGATCCACCACAACAGATAATTTCAAGTACTTACTATAGTATGGTTATAAACACAATAAACTACTACATGGAGAAAAAGGACAAGTCTTTATCCCTGAATAAATCACTGTTTAGTCAGATATTTCACTTAAATATTTTTTTTTCTTACTGCACTGAAAAAAAAATGTTGGGTTGTTGTAACCCAAACATTGGGCCAAATATGGACAGTGTTGGGTTAACTTTTTCAGGTAAATTTAAATCATATTTGACCCAATGTTCGTTCACAACTACAACCATTTTCTAAAAGTGTGCTTACACTGACTGAATGGGAATACTAATAAATAATGACTTAAATTGTTGTCTGTTGCTTGCAAAGTTGTTAAAGTAAACCTGCGATCTGGTGAGAGTGATGTATATACTATAGCTCTAATGCTTTCATATTGATGCTTCATTATCTATTCTAAGCATGACATCGTTGAGCAGTTTTCCCATTTTCCCATTTTGGGAGGTTCAGTCCATTGAAATATTTCCCAAGCCGTTCACCGAAGTTGCAGTAAATCAGAAGAACTCACTCAAATCACAAAGGAGAAGTGAAGAATGGTTTCATTTCAGCGTCCCAGAGGCGAAACCCAAAGTGGCACATGACGACCTATTACAGCCCTGCTCCCATATAAAACAGCAGCGCATGATTTTTAAAAATGCTGAATAATTCAACAACTGGAAAATTGTCTCTCAAATCAGGAGAGGCTGAAATATATTCCTTTAAAAAAATCCCCCCAAAAAAGAGATCTGTCCACCATGTAGGTTCCTAGGTATTAACTCTCACCTTTGAATATTTCATTTTTGGCAATGCTTCACAGAAGAATGGCTCAAGTACATTTACATTAATTTTTGAATTTCCTGGATGAGGCCCTGGAGGTCACTGCAATTCATGTCGAACTGACAGGCCTTTTAAGGTGCTTGTCAGTCGGAGACGGCCGAGCGGAAAGCTCCATCCAGACTCCGGCAGACAGGCCCTTTTTGGCAGCCTTGATTGGAGCCTTGATGTGTGTTAGTGTAACCTGGGAGGCTGGAGCCCGTGTCACTCACTCTCACACACACACACACACACACACACACACGCTGGAGGAAAGCGTCGTGAGCACCGGAAAAAGTCAAACTGCTGTGTCTTTCATTCAAACTGCATTTTTATATTGAAATAAAGTGAAAAGATTTATGGTTTCTGATTATAATCTGTTTTATTCAGCTCGCCTTAAAGCAAAAAAAAAAAACCTTTAGTTTTTCTTCAAAGTAATATTTTACTTTAAATCAGCAATATTGACTTGATACTGAAAAATACATTTGAATATTAAACATTTATTCTGCAAAATTCTGCATTTATTCTCTATTCTGAAAAAAGCACATCAACTCGAATGTAAAATATAGTTTTTATAGATGATTACTTAATTGAATTGCTTTGGTTTGACTTAAGTTAGGGATGACGTACATCCAGAAGGTTGTTATCTCAAACTAAAGCCAGACAGGTTTCTCAGGAGCCTGATGTGAAGTGCAGCACTGCTGTAGGAGACTGAAGAGAAAACAACCGGCTGGATGTACTTTATCCTGAATATTACACAGCTACTGGCCACAAAACATTATTAACATGCCGTGTAAACAGTTCAGCTCAAGTTTATTTGTATAACACTTAATTATTGTTTCAAAGTAGTTTTACACATGATGCACACTATTGCTCTACAATCAAAATCAGAAAAGTTTAATAGTCACCATAACTTTAACAACTAATAGCTAATTTAACAAATAATAGCTTTCAACAGATAAAGTTATTATATATACGCATAGTTAGCCTGCAGTTATGCATTCATTCATTCATTTTCCTTCGGCTCAGTCCCTTTATTCATCAGGGGTCACCACAGTGGAATGAACCATCAACTATTCCTGCATAGGTTTTACACAGCGGATGCCCTTTCAGCTGCAACCCAGTACTGGGAAACACCCATACACACTCACTCTCACACACACACACGCACACACACTCTACAGCCAATTTAGTTCATCAGTTCCCCTATAGCACATGTGTTTGGACTGTGGGGGAAACCGGAGCACCCGGAGGAAACCCACACCAACACGGGGAGAACATGCAAACTCCACACAGAAACACCAACTGAGCCAGCCGGGACTCAAACTAGTGACCTTCTTGTTGTGAGGTGACAGTGCGACACCACTGAGCCACCGTGTCGCCCTGCAGTTATACGGTATATGAGTGATATCTATCTGTACACATTGAGTGAAGTGTATTAAGTGTGTGTGTGTTGTCCTGGAAGTCTTCGACGGTTGGCATCATTAAACAGCACTCTGGAGAGATTTTTAGAAGAATTAAAACTGTAGAGGAGGGTGAATCATGTTGACGTCCTTCAGGAGGGATCAAGCATTAAATAAGGGGGTCAAACACCCCAAAAAACCCCTGTAATTCCCACCCTGCCCCGTGCCTGTCAAACCAATTTCATCGTCTGTGGTAGAAGCGGTGACAGCATGGCTATCAAATATTTGTCCTGCGTCTGTACCGTCTCCGTGTCTGTCTGTGGAGATCTGCGACTCTCTCCTCCATTTCCCATTTACAAGTTCTCTCTCTCTTCTCTTCTTCTCTCCTGGTGGGCGACTGTAATTTGCCTGGCTGTGACAGAGTCTTGTCAGCGCGCGGCTGATGAGGGGAAAATGTCGTCTGTTTCTGGATGGATGTTTCTGGAGGAGAGACAGAGGCAGATGCTGGGAGATGCTCTGCGTTTCTCACCTGTTTTTCATTTGCATTCTGTTTCATCAGCGGCCGCTCCATCTCCTGTCTGCGCGCCATTTTATTTCGCAGCGCTATTCTGAATGGTGCATCTGGCAAACAGACGTCTTTTATAATGTCAGAGCCGGAGATGTGCTTGAGGAAAGCAGAGGCGCTGGGAAAATCGCTCAAGTTTACTTTTACAGATCGATGAGGCGCGTCAGAAGCTCTCTCGTGCTGAAACGCTTGTTTATCGAAGTGAAATGTGTGTTTAGAATAATCTGATTATTTCTACAGCCTCCGCTGGTTTATAAAATAGCAAGATTTGCATAATTAGTTGATAATAGTGTTACGTTTAATTGTTTTAAATGAGATATTATGCAACACAGGCTCGGTCTGTTTATGTACCCCTGTATATATTTCTGGAGAGCGCAACATACGTCTCAGGCCACCAGAGGCCGATGTGTACGCTTTTTCAGATCTCGCGAGCTCCATTTGAGGCTGCTGTTCTCACGTAAATCCACCAGAGGCCACTGTCGACTGACTGACCAATTGACCCACCTTCCTCCTTCTCTAAACCCAACCACTAGTGTTTTCAAAAGCAATGCAGAAAAAGGAAATCACATGCAGTCACCTGATTGTTACCGCGTTTTCAGATTTTACCACGTTCTCACACTGTTCTTCACTTGTTTATTTTATTTTTTGCCTTTTGTTTTTGTCCTACCTGCATTCTAGAACCGTTGTTCACCGGACTCAAACCCCCGTCATCACAGTCAACTCCTCTCCACTTCGCAAGTCGTATGTGGCGAGCCACTGGACAAACCGCTAACAGTGGGAACAGAATCATACCGCCCTGTAGTGTTCCTTTAAAGACCAAATGTAGTCATACATACCTCTGGCTACATCATTTGCAATCTCCAGAAATGTATATAGGGGGTTAATTTTCACTATGCGCCTGTGTTGCTGTTCTGTCATTAATTGTTTGACGTTCAGTGGCTTCATTATTGGTTTTATAAGTGAGAACTGAAACCTAAACAGAGGAAACGGAAAGATTATTTTTGTTGAATAATTTCTGCTAAAATGCACAACATGCTAACATATTGTTTTAAACATGTCTCCAGTGTGGAACTGAGAAAAAGACACTAGAAATCTGGAAATTATTCAAAAAGACAACAGTAATGGAGAAGGATTTGTCAGAATATGGAGAGGAGTGACGGTGTAAAGATTGGTGTGAATAATCACAATATACATGGGAATAAAAGTAAAGTTGGAGGTGTGTAATCAGATCATGGATATGAATAAAAGTGAAAAGTTGCTGTGTTATCAGAATATAGAGCTGTATAAACCTGTAATGTATATTATTAGCTAAATGTATGTAAACTATATGTATAAGGCTGTTAAATGAAGACCTAAGAGAACTTACAGATGATGCAAATCAATAAATAGCGGTTACACTTCAATGTGTGATTGCGTCTTTTCTTTCCACTAGTCTAAACTAGCATGCTATGAAAATAACCTAAAGTTTGAGATCAGTGCTGCGGCTAGAGATGATTGCATTATTTCACTTAAGAAAACTTCTGTTGGTCTAGCTTGAGTTTTATAGAGCATCACATCAGTGGAGATTTGAGACCACAATCTGTTAGAGAATGCTTAGGTCATTCATTCATTCATTTTCCTTTGGCTTAGTCTCTTATTTATCAGGGGTCATCACAGCGGAATGAACCGCCAACTATTCTAGCATATGTTTTACACAGCGGATGCCCTTCCGTCAGTAACCTAGTACTGGGAAACACCCATATGCACTCATTCACACACACACACTCATACACTATGGCCAGTTTAGTTGATCAGTTCCCCTATAGCGCATGTGTTTGGACTGTGGGGGAAACCGGAGCACCCGGAGGAAACCCACGCCAACACGGGGAAAACATGCAAACTCCACACAGAAACACCAACTGACCCAGCCGGGACTCGAACCAGTGTCCTTCTTGCTGTGAGGCCACAGTGCTAACCACTGAGCCACCATGAGGCCCCATGTTTAGTTCATTTGAAGTATTATGGCCTTTTTTTTGTTGTTGTTATTGTTGTTGTTCATTTCAGTATTGTTTAAAGCTTGAGTGTGTATTTTTATTGGTTTAGGTCAACATATGACAAAGGGACCACCAATGAAAATTAGACTCAGCTGATTTTGGGTACATTCATGTTCTTGGGTGATTGTATGTTGATTAATGTACACCGTCTCTTGCTGTGATATAATAAACAACAATGTATATGTGTTATATGAAACTCAGTGTAGTTGTAGCAGAGTGTGTGTGTGTGTGTGTGTGTGAGAGAGAGAGAGAGTCAGCATCTCTGTGTTCTAGATAGTGCTGCTCCTGACAGGTCAAATAAATAGTCCAGCCATGAGATCATGACACCCGCAACACCAAGATCATGGGTTTGATTCCCGGGGAATACATGCTGATAAAACACAGGCCAGCCGCTGTACTAGCAGAGATGAGCGGAGAATACACATAATGTACAGATTGGGCTGTAAAACCTTCCCGAATCACTGAGGCGTCCGCAATGATCTTGACTGTCTCGATTAAATCGGTGTTTTCTACATGGATTTACAGAGCTCGTGCTGACAGCGGTCAGTAACCTTTACTGCTGAAATATCACCGGCGGCAGATGTTGGTTATTATTTCAGTGGTAATGTGTGATAGGAGACTTTCATACAGTAGTTTGACCTCCTGAGAACCGTAAACAGTGAACTTCTGTCTAAATCTGTGTGAGAGGGAAGTTCCTGGCTGACAGGAAGAGACATATACCTCAGAATAATGATATTACGGGGTGTTTTTAGTTACTTAATGGCAATGTGGTTTATCTGAAACTGCCATTACTGTCCCGTTTAACATATCACACGTTTCTTACAGCCCCTGCTGAATAAATTCATTCATTGGTCATACTTAACCCTCCTGATGTCTTATAATACTGTGTACACCGTTCGCCCTTCAAGTCAAAAGGTTTGGGGAGGAGTCAAAAATTTACAGCCAATGAGAGAGTGATATGCAAAGAGGGAGAGTTTTGGAGTTGTAGATTTATAGCCAATGAGAGAACGAGATGCAAAGCAGCGGGAGGTTTGGGGAGGAGTTATAGACTTGTAGCCAATGAGAGAGTGAGATGCAGAGCAGCTGGGAGTTTAGGGAGGAGTTATATACACACAACCGATGAGAGAGGGTGATACAGTGCAGCAGGAGGTTTGGGGTGGAGTTATAGCCAATGAGAGAGTGAGATATAGTGCAGCACGAAGTTTAGGGAAGAGTTAAAGATCTACAGCCAATGAGAGAGCAGGATGCAGAGCAGCAGGATGTTTGGGGAGGTGTCAAAGACCTACAGCCAATGAGAGAGTGAAATTCAGGGCAGCTGGAATTTTGGGGAGGAGTCAAAAACCTACAGCCAATGAGAGAGTGAAATTCAGGGCAGCTGGAATTTTGGGGAGGAGTCAAAGACCTACAGCCAATAAGAGAGCAAAATGCAGCACAGCAGGAGGTTTAGGGAGGAGTTAAATAGTTACAGCCAATGAGAAAATGAGATAAAGTGCACTGGGAGGTTTAGGGAGGAGTCAGAGACCTACAGCCAATGAGAGAGTGAGATAAAATGCAGCAGGAGGTTTAGGGAGGAGTAAAAGACCTGCAGCCAATGAGAGAGCAAGATGCAAAGCAGTGGGAGGTTTGGGGAGGAGTTATAGACCTACAGCCAAAAAGCGAGCAAGATACGGAGTAGCAGGAAGCTTGGGGAAGAGTCAAAGTCCTACAGCCATTGAGAGAGCGAAATGCAGAGCAGCAGGAGGTTTAGGGAGGAGTCAAAGACCTACAGCCAATGAGAGAGCGAGATACAGGGCAGAGGGATGTTTAGGGAGGAGTCAAAGACCTACAGCCAATGAGAGAGTGAGATACAGTGCAGCGGGAGGTTTAGGGAGGAGTCAAAGACCTACAGCCGATGAGAGAGCAAGATACAAGGCAGCTGGGGGTTTAGGGAGGAGTTATGAACCTACAGCCAATGAGAGAGTGAGATACAGTGCAGCGGGAGGTTTAGGGAGGAGTTATAGACCTACACCCAATGAAATAGTGAGCTATAGTGCAGCGATAGGTTTAAGGAGGAGTCAAAGACTTACAGCCAATGAGAGAGTGAGATAAAGTGCAGCGGAAGTTTTAGGGAGGAGTTATAAACCTACAGCCAATGAGAGAGCGAGATACAAGGCAGCTTGTTAATCTAAATAAAAAGACGCTAACGTCAGTTATTCTGAATATGTGCGTTCTGCTTCAGATTGTCTTTGTTTTGATCTCTGTAACTCCGCCCACTTCCAGTTTAGCCAATTAAATTTCAGCACCCTGGTGGAAAACATCATAATCAATTTCAGTCATGAAGGCTCCTCAGTGTGTGCGGATGCAGCCGAAACTGCGCCCTCTGGAGGACAGCAGCAGCCTCAGAAATGACACGCAGATTGAGATTATTAAAACACACACAAGGCGATATTAAATCAGCAACTAATGCAAATATTATAAACATTAACAGTGCAGATCACAGTGTAACGCTTACTCAGTCGCACTTGTGTCGAGAGGAATTTTGAGTTCGGACTGCAATACATAGTTCAACCACTAGGTGCACAGCTCCTATTGAACTGTGTGCAAATACAATTGCCCCTTCTTTTACCAACACGAATGCTGTGGAGTGAGTCGGCGAGAGACCCCAGCAACACCTTGACAATCACTCAGAGCAGGTTATCGAGAACATAGCAACTGTCAGCCCAGTTTTCAGCGCTCACATTTCCTGCAGAATCGGACAGGGTTCTTCACGGCTCACCTGTCCTCTCCACTCAGCAGTCATCAAGTCTCATGCGTTCACTAATCCTGCAGGGTTTCACATCCACCCTCATTATGTCACCGCCAGCAGCTGTTCTGCACCCGCGGCGGCTCACTCCAAATATCACATGCACCAATTAAACAGTGTCTCTGTCCCTCATGTGGGCTGATGTGCGGGACGGAGAGGGGTTAATGAGTGGGCTCGGGGACCCTGCCGTATGCTGGTGTCATGTCACCCGCTCCCTTAAAGCTCAGCCATGTATTGAGACACGGCCGACGTCGAGGAGCTCATTAGAATATTCATGAGCGCAGGTCAGAAAGCTTGGCCTGTTCTCCGCCTGTTGACGTGTATGCCGATGCGAAAGGTCACGGACCCCACGCTTGTCTGTCTCCAGAGCATGTGATCCCGGATAATACGGCGGCTTTATTAAAGAGGTTTTTTTATTTCTGTCTAACACCTTTAAATTTTTAAACCTGTAATGTCCAGACCAATTAGATTCCAGTTGATCGTTCTGTTGAAGCACATGGTGCATGAAATATGCATTGTGTTTCTTTGGAACTTTTATGTTTCTTTTTTCCTCCCCTTGCGGTGCAGGGAAAAAAGATGCATGTGATTTGCATATTAATGAGAGGCTTTGCAGATTGGCGTGTTGAGAAGAGCGACAGTGGCTGAACCTGAGGCCTGTGTACAGACAATATTCTGTATTCTGTGACACTGAACATCACACCATTATCTTATATTCCTGGACACGTGCTCAATTACTCTCGCAGTTTAGGAAACTGAATTGACATCAGGTGAAGCTGAAGGAACTGGTGTGAAATCACTTCAAACTCAACAAAGCAAACTTCTCCAGGAGGCTTTGGAATAGGCCTGTGTGGTATACCGCTACTGGAAAATGGCTAGTATTTACTGTATTTCAAACAGTTCAATATCATCATTTTGCTTGATTCTGTATTTCACACACTGCAATTCCAAAGTTCACCAGTAGTGCTTCACAATCTGCTGCTGAAACTGGTCAACTTTACAACAGAGCGATGCAATAGATCATCATTCATTCATCCATCATTCATTCATCCATTCATTTTTCTTCGGATTAGTGCCTTATTTAAAAGGGGTCACCACAGCGGAATGAACCACCAACTATTCCAGCATATGTTTTACACCCTTCCAGCTGCAACCAAGTACTGCGAAACACCCATACACACTTATTCACACACACTGTGGTCAGTTTAGTTGATCAGTTCCCCTATAGCGCATGTGTTTGGACTGTGGGGGAAACCGGAGCACCTGGAGGAAACCCACACCAACACGGGGAGAACATGCAAACTCCTCACAGAAACACCAACTGACCCAGCCGGGACTCGAACCAGAGACCTTCTTGCTGTGAGGTCACAGTGCTAACCACTGAGACACTGTTCCGCCCCACAATAGATCATCAAACTCCATCAACGCACGTCCATCAATTAAGACAATGCTAGAAGTGAAACTGGCATCATATTGCATATATTAAACAGATGATGAAGGGGAAGGCATTTGCCAAATCCAAATCCAAGCTCGGTCATTACAAACATAGTTTAGAGATTTGGTGTTTCCCCTATTTAACGTCCCAATGAAGATTCGCAAACTTGTGTGATTAAACTGCACATCTAGTGCTGTAGTTATAAGCAGAGCTCCTGGCTGTGTCTTATTCACAGTTATCTCCCTATACCCTATTCATTTTCAACATTTCAATTTGCTTTTGAATGATAAAAAAAAAAAACAAAGTCATCTCTCTTAAATGAAATTTGCTTTCAAAGTAGTTTTGCAGTTGTGTTTTAGTGACCTTCAGGTTGACAATCGCACTTGCTTCGTAGTGCACTTTGAAATCTTCTAGGCCATTTTGAATGCAGCCGTGCTCATGATGAAAGCTATGGGTGACCTATGATTTAAAAGCAGAATCTATGTTACATCTCTAATGAAAACAAATAACTGTAGATAGGATAGGGTAATGGTTTAATTTGTAGTAGGCTATTTAACAATGTACTTGTACTGTTCATGATATTCTGTATATATGAGGCGCCACGTAAGACTTAAATCAAACTTCGCTTATCAACAACATCAGATAGTTATCCAGCGTATGTTTTACGCAGTAGATGCAACCCATCACTGGGAAACACCAATACACTCTCATTCACACACATACACTACGGACAATTTTAGTCTACCCAATGCACCTGTACTGCATGTCTTGTGGGGGAAACCGGAGCACCCGGCGGAGCACAGGGGAGAACATGCAACTCCACACAGAAATGCCAACTGACCCAGCCAAGGCTCGAACCAGCAGCCTTCTTGCTGTGAGGCGATTGTGCTACCCACTGCACCACCGTGACGCCCCAGTAAAGTACAGAATATATTTATTTATCATCCTTTTACAATGTGGCTGTGATTTATCAGCATTCTCCAAATACAGCGAGCCGGTGCATTTGAATATGAAGTAAACATGACCTATACTCAGCCAAAAATCTGCTTCAGTGACCGCCATCCTCCCTAACCCATGCTATATTCCCGATCTCCAGATGCACGTCTGATATCTCAGACAGATACGATACACACACAGTACGCTCTCCGCGTCCGCAGATCAACAATAATCTCATTAACCTCTAGTTTTACAGCATGAGTGTCACTCAGACGTCTCCAGACGCAGATAAGACTCAACACAGCAGCTTTTCTGTCTGTTTCTCTGCTAAAGTGGAGGACCAGCGGGCAGCGAAGACTCCGAAAGCCCTCGCATGGCAAACAGCAGTGTGTTATCGCTCTTCCACACACACTCTCTGTGCAAAGTTTAAGCTGATCCAGCGACAAGCCGCGTGGTGTCGGTCTGCTCTAATCTGGCAGAGAGCGCATGTTAATTTGACAGAGGAACGACACTAGCAACTGCACAATTAAAAAAGCCACTGCTGTGTTTACACTTGCTGGCCTGTGTAACCGCTGAATGAGAAACACAAACAGCTTAGCCGCCGGGGGAGCGAGGATCAGATGGGGGTCGGGTTACATGTCGTCACAAACTCCCACTGATGGAATCCTGCAATTGTGTCCAACACAAAACGCGGCTTTTTGATGAAAAACAAAGGCGAGGAAGGGTTTGGGTAATAAATACGATCTGGCCGAAGCTCCCGTCATCACAGATGTAAATCCATTCAACTTTTTCTTCAGGAAAATCCGTGCTGAGCATGGTACTGTATGTAGGGGTTTGTTTGTTTAGATGGCTACATGAGAATAACTTTTTCAAATGACTGTAAACAGTAGATTATATGGGTATGCATACAATGCACAACATGTTTTGTTTACTCGTAGTATTTCTCTTCTTCATAGTATAAAATCTAAAAAAAATATATTCTTAAATTTAGAAGCATTTTTAAGACATGCAAATAATAAAGTCTCCAGGAATAATGAGTCAAAATAAAGTGAGTTTTCCTTTAAAACAAGTTAAAACAAGTTAATCTGCCAATGAAGCAACATCATTTTACTGCAAAGCGAAAACTAGATTATTTACCTTACCTTACCTTACTGACAGATTGTTTAAACTTATTTTGAGGAAAAAAACTTAATTTTTGACTCATTATTTCTGAAAACTAGAGAATATTTTTTATATTATCTACTATATATATATATATATATATATACACACACAGTTGTCTGGTTCTCCAATCTGATTGATAGCTGTGTGATATTCAGCACTCGTACAGCCTCGTCATCCTTCTGTATTACTTCCGCCCACATAGAGTGACAAGCAGATCAATAAACTCACTACAGTTTGACAAATGTTGCAGCTGTTGGACAACATCATGTACTTTTGAGGCTTTTAGGTGAGAATGTAGTTGTTTAGATTGCAACAATGCGTTTATAGTGCCTATTTTTAAAATATTTATAATTCAAAAGACTTTCAGCGTGTCGACAGCCATTAGCCTGTCATTGAGCAGAGCCAAAGAGGTTTGGATGGTCCCGACACAAGATGGCGACAGAAACGCTTAGGGGAGTAAAAACTCAGTGAAAAATGTTAAATTACAGCTGATCAAATCATCCAAAATAGTAAGTGACTTTTAAGTCGATCTCTTTCTTTTGTATTGCATTGGCTTTTTCGGGATTAATTATCATGATCTCATGATTGCAACAGAGTAATACTGGGAAATCTCTGTAGACTGATGACATTTCATGCTGTTCAGCCTTATATTCTTAAAATGTGAGGAAAATCAGCTGTTTTATCATCACTTTAGACATTACGCTAGAGAATCATTCAAACACTAGCTCTACACTCCGTTGGTGATTGAGTAATGACTTCTGCTGTTCTGATGTCAGCTGCAGATGTGAACGGTAGAAGAAAGTAGTCCCTCATACAAAAGGGTTTTGAGACTCTCAGTGTTTGATTTTATTTTTTATACACAGGATTATGACGTCGAACTGTTGATAAACTCAATATCACATTCGTAGCAGTGCGATATGGCTGTATATTGTCACTGGTGGGAAATTAAGGCACTCAGCCTGTGGCCTCCAGCAAATGCACGCCACCAGTGCTGATATACAGCCATACTGCACTGCTACTCCTGTGATTTCTCATCATCATTATCATCAAAATAATTATTCTTTTTTTTTTTTTTATTAGAGTCATTTTTTCCCTTTATTTATACGTTGACATTTATTTTACAATGACAAGGACTTATAAATGTACTCAAAATAGTGTATTAAAATATGAATAAACTCTATATGTGCTTCACATTGACTGCTTCTCTTCCTAACCCATGAAGTGTACAAAACGCAGCTTTCTGCTGTGCAAACAAAGGCGAGGAAGGTTTTGGGTAACAAACACGATCTGTTGGAATCTCCCTTGACCACAAATATAAATCCATTCAACTTTTTGATGAGGAAAATCCTGGCTGAGCATCGTACTGTATGTAGGCGTTGTGTTGGCATGTTGTACTATCAGGTGGCGGCTGTATAATCTCCATAATCTCCAGCTTTTCCAGCTTCAGCCTCAATAATAACCCAGCGTAGTTTATCGTGAGTCTCAGTGCGTCCGTGTCATGATTACAGTGAATAAAGTGTCCGCAGAGGTGGACTTCTTCATTGTTTATCTACTCAGAGTACGCTCATGTTTTCCTCTCATCGTCCTCCAGAACAGCAGATGAGCCCTGTGTGCGAGTGTTCACACTGTGTGTTGTGTTTGGATCTCTGATCTGGCAGAGATGAGCACATTTTCCTCTGTTAAACTGATAAAGGAATGATCAGCGCTGGTCATTCAAAAGTGTAAAAACCTCTCAATGCCATCCCGACACATCAGATGTTCAGTTTTAGCCGTGTGTTGTTCTCTAAACTGGACATTGAGGCCTGTGTGTGTGTGTGTTTTGTGATCCCATTTTATATAAAGCTTATACTACACCATTTACCATTTATTTAATGATTTAAAATCACTGTAAAACAATAACAACAATATAGTTTAGCAATATATTCTGATATATTTCAATGTTATTTGGTGAAGTTTAATCTGTACAGTCATTTTATTTGAGATAAGGTAGCAAAGATTCATTTTTCATGTGATAGTTTCATTTCTGTATCTTCATATGAATAGACATTAATAAAGTCATGTCTGTTCTTATTTCCTCTTTAGATTTTAACTGAGCCTTTAGTTGACATTTATAAGGGATTTATAAAGCATGAATAGTCCTCACTTTAGATTAGCTCACAAAAGTGGATGACGTGGAGTTAATAAAGCATTTATTAGCATACAAATGAACTATTAGCATACACCTGATTAATAAGATTTATAAATGTTAATTTGAATAGTTTATTAATCATTTATTGACTAATTCTGAACGATCTTAAAAACCATCAGCTATTCTTAAATACAACTGATTTGTAAATAATGCACTACTTAATTTAGTAATGAAAATAAATCATTAATAATGTATGAAAACACAATCATTAAGCAGATAATAAATGTGCATTTATGCCAAGAACAGAGCATCTGTAACTGTAACGTTTATTAGTGTAGAGTTAATGCTTAACAAATAATGAATTCACTAGACACTAATGCTTAATAAATGATTCATAGTGTGCAGTTATTATAAAGTGTTACTAATATTTTAGTCATTATTACTAATGTTTACAACGAACAGGCATGTTTTATACATTCATAATAGCGTTTGTGTCTCACCATCAAACAAAACAAATAAAAAGCTAAATGTCGCTGTCTATAATCAATAATAATAACTCATCTATAATCCACAATAACTTGTATAGTAGTCCCACAGCACACTTTCCCATCTGTCACTTGTAGACACTGGAATCCCCTGTCAGAAAAGTCTAGCTGTGAATGAGCAGTGTCTGCTATATGCTAATGTTAATGTTGTTTATGTGTGTGTTTACATGATGAATATGGCCACGTGTAAATGCACAGAACAGTTATGATCATACTGCACATTATATTGTTATGATAACATGATATTGGTGCCGTCAGTGATCTCCTGAAGATAAACACCAAACTATAACCCAACTGGAATAACTACAGCAGTCGCCGTCGTCGATCTCATATGAAGCAAGAGGTCGTGATGACATCTGATAGGGTGTGCAGGTGCTGTAGTGCTGTCCCATTTCATAGGGGTAACATTTGAAGCTACACTCTGTATCAAAGGGAAGGGGAAGAGATGTAAATGGAATTGGGATTGGGCCTAAATCTCCAGAATAGTGTTGTTTCAGCTCAATCTAAACAAATAGTTTGCTCAATAATTGTTCTGAGAGTAAATCACCGTGCATCAGCTCCAACACTGGTTAGTTTTATCTGGATGAAAGCGGTTTGGCTCAATTCACCGTCCAACTGACGAAAGCGTTGCACATAATACACAAATAATAATGAAATAAAGACTGCGGTTCTGTCCGAGCTGCAGAAGTCTTGATCTTGAGCGGCTGTGTTTGGGTCTGAGTTTTGAAGCGTGTCAGACTCTCCTCTGGCCGAACACAAGCCGTCCGTCTGATGTGTGTGACAGCCGGATGTTTTCATTCATAGGAACAGAGGAAAAATGCCCACAACAACTCAACAACAAATATAAACATGCTGCAGTACATGGAGTGCAGCGCGAGCGGAGCTGTCAGGAGCCGTGGAGTGAAACCGCCGGGATATTGAGCGTCCGGACGGCATCATGGGCTCTGACAGGCCGTCCCGACCCGTCCCGTCTATTAAAGGGCCCACAGGTGCTGTAATGTGCTCACCTGAGTTCTGGAGGAGCCGCAGCGCTGTAATGTTCAGTCTGAGGGCTGGAGTCCGCTCAGCCGGAGCCGTCACACTCCACAACCACAACTCAGAGATGACCGTCTGTCCAGAGCAGAGAGACAGCAGAGAGATGGTCAAACACACACACACACACACACACACACACACACACACACACACACACACACTGACATAATAATAAAAAAAATTACTTATGTAAAAATATAACTTTCGTGGGTGCCATGATGGCTCAGTGGTGTCGCACGGTGGCCTCACAGCAAGAAGGTCGCTGGTTCAAGTCCTGGCTGGGTCAGTTGTCATTTCTGTGTGGAGTTTGCATGTTCTCCCCATGTTGGTGTGGGTTTCCTCCGGGTGCTCCGGTTTCCCCCACAGTCCAAACACATGCGCTATAGGGGAACTGATCAACTAAATTGGCTGTAGTGTATGAGTGTGTGTGTGTATGCATGCATGTGTGTGTATGGGTGTTTCCCTGTACTGGGTTGCATCTCGAAGGGCATCTGCTGTGTAAAACATATGCTGGAATAGTTGGTGGTTCATTCCGCCGTGGCGACCACTGATAAATAAGAGATTAAAGTGGAAGGAAAATGAAAGTATATATATATATATATATATATATATATATATATATATATATATCTTCATGAGGACTCATATGTGCGTGTGTGAAGTGAATCTGCTGATGTGTAACTAGTGTCTGGTTGTAGAGATTGGAAGTGTTACAACTGACCCCTGTTACTACTATAAAAGCCTCTCAGTCAGTCTTCATCGTCAAACTCTCAGCTGAACATGAAGAAAAAGCATTACACCTTCCCCTCTCTCTCACTCTGTGTGTGTATGTGTGTGTGTGTGTGTGTGTGTGTGTGTGTGTGTGTGTGTGTGTGTGTGTGTGTGTGTGTGTGTATGTGTGTGTGTGTGTTGTTTTTAAATGGTTGTATTAAATCCTCTATTCTTCACTGTGAATATTCAAGCGGTTTCTTGCATGGATCTCCTGTTATTCCAGCTCTGACAGAAAGAGGTCACTGTTGATTTACTTTAGTGTGTCAGTGTGTGTGTTTTCAGTGTGTGTGTGTGTGTGTGTGTGTTTGATTCAGTGTGTGTGTTTTCAGTCCTTCTGCTTTTTCTGCCCGGAATTTCACACAGTTTACATGTCTAACGCAGCACAGTATCAGTCTGTGTGTGTGTGTGTGTGTGTGTGTGTGTGTGTGTGTGTGTGTGTGCGTGTGTGTGTGCGTGTGTGTGTGTGTGTGTGGCTTATGATTAATAATTACTAGTCTCTCTTTCCTCATTTCACACTCTTTCTGCAGCTGAATCTTTTCTTTATTTGGTCTTCTCTGGGACTTTACAGAGTTGTACATGCTTTGCTATCAGTGCTGTCATTGTTTACAACTAAAACTGGTCAAATTACATCCATTGTGCATATTTCAATTGTTAAATTGTCATTTTAATAAGTTTAATTTTAATTGTTTATTTGTAAATATTTAACTTGTATTTATTAATTAAGCAAAGATGAAATATGAACATAAATAAATATCATATAAAAATAGAG
Source organism: Danio aesculapii (assembly GCF_903798145.1). Classification (NCBI taxonomy): domain Eukaryota; kingdom Metazoa; phylum Chordata; class Actinopteri; order Cypriniformes; family Danionidae; genus Danio; species Danio aesculapii. Next base: position 57,242,046 of record NC_079450.1, on the reverse strand, counting down.
TTATACGATTTACTGACGGAAAGACAAAAGCACACAACAACAACAACTTAAAATATAAAAAATGGAAAATATATCAATTGTTCATTCATTCATTTTCTTTCAGCTTAGTCCCTTATTCATTGAACTATTCCAGCATATCTTTTACACAGCGGATGCCCTTCCAGCCGCAACCCAGTACTGGGAAACACCCATACACAGTCATTCACATACACTCAACAACAACAACATCAAACACTTAAAATAAAAAAAATTGGAAAATATAAAAATAAAAAAATAAAATTAACAAGAGACAAATTAATAGAGTTTTGCATGTTTTCCTGCTGTTTTTCCTTCAGGGTCTTGCTTTAACTAAAATACTTGATTAAAGCTCATCAGTTTTCTGAAGCAGAAAAACTACAAACAGCAACAGCAGTGGGCTTTCCAATCTGAGTTTGATTGCAGCTTTTTATTATTATTATTATCATTATTATGTTGTTGTTGTTGTTGTTGTCTGAGTATAGTTTTAAAAAAAAACTGAATAATTTATGTACACCTGAACCTGGATTTCTGGCCACACTCTGACTGTAGGTCAACAATTAATTTACAATCAGTCATTAATTAATAGAGTTATAGGTCCAAGAATCGATGCCTGAGGGACTCCACGAGTCCACAAAGAATTTATAACATTCCTCCCCGTACATTATTACCTTACATTTGAGCACATTTCCATCACTGTTACTTTAAATGTACATTAAGATTAACTGAAGCCTCCTTAAAATCAAGGAAAATGGTTCACCAACACCACTCCATCAGGAATTATATTTATTTAAAGATAAGCAAGCGTTTTGAACATTTAGCTGACTTTGCTTACATTTGCTTAAACTTATGATCCAATGATTGATATTTTTATTGATATTCTCTCAAACTTATTTCTATCATGCATATTACACCCTAAAAAGCTGGGTTATTTCATTACAAATTTGGGTATAGTGGGGACAAACAGATTTTAGAATTAAATATACTGTGTACGCCAATTTTAAACCAGTGTTGGTCCACATTTTACTCAAACTGACATGTTTTAATGTAGTTTAGTTTACACTCTACAGAAACATCAACAAAAAAAGATGTGTTGGCTCAAATAAGGACAAACCCAAACTATTTATTTATTTATTTTTTCTTTATTTCTTTTATTTTCTTTTTTTCTTTTTTTTCGTTTTTATGCGCATCTCCAAAATCAGCATAAAAATAGGTGGGTGGAAACGTAAGACTAAGGCGAGAAATACCGCTTCATCTTTAAAGAAGGGGAGGAGACCGACAGAAACTCTGAGTTTAGAGAATCAAACCTGCTCCTGACCAGGTTAGCTTCACAGAGTAAGTGACCACAGTAACTGACTCTGAGTTAAAGTGACCTCTCTTTCAGAAACAGGCTTGACTTACCCTGCTTTCTTGAGTTTAACAAACCTGCCATTTTGAAACGGAAAACCCAGAGTTTCTCTCATTTCAGGGTTAAAATACTCAGAGTTTTCACTTAACCTCCTTTCTGAAAACGGGCCCCAGATCAGTTGTTTATTTCAGATAGAGTTGGTTTTATATTTACACATTTGAACTTTCTCCTTAATAATATCATTTCAGAGAAGTATTCTTTGCAAATTAAAAATAGGGAAATAATATTTGCAGTCAATGGCTAGCAAAACACAGTCTGGTTTTGAAGTCATACTTGCATGTGATTTCAGGCTGAAGATTCAGAGTACCATGGTAAACAATATAGGGAGCATGTCACAAGCTGTCACTGAACAAATGTGCGATTATAAAACTGACATAACTCAATTTTAACTCAAGTGTAGCATCATTTATAAGATTGAAGAAGAGTTTTTCTTCCTTTTTTTACAGCTTTATAATCATGTAAACTCTGAAATGTCCTTCTGTCATCAGAGACGTCAGGTCAATAATAATGTTGCTCAGTGACGTGCGGTGAGGTCTGTGGCTGGTGCGGCACTGACTCTTTCAGGGTCATATTTTCAAACAGATCCACCATATATATTTGCCAACTACTGATTGTGTTTCATATATCAGCATTCATTAAACAACTCTGTTATTGTCAATTCTGTTACTGTCAACTCTGTTTATCCTCAACTCTGTTATCCTCAACTCTGTTACTGTCAACTCTTTTACGTCAACTCCTGTTATCCTCAACTCTGTTATCCTCAACTCTGTACTGTCAACTCTTTTTACTGTCAACTCTGTTATCCTCAACTCTGTTATCCTCAACTCTGTTATCCTCAACTCTGTTATCCTCAACTCTGTTACTGTCAACTCTTTTACTGTCAACTTTGTTATCCTCAACTCTGTATTCCTCAACTCTGTTATCCTCAACTCTGTTATCCTCAACTCTGTTATCCTCAACTCTGTTACTGTCAACTCTTTTACTGTCAACTCTGTTATCCTCAACTCTGTTATCCTCAACTCTGTTACTGTCAACTCTGTTACTGTCAACTCTGTTATCGTCAACTCTGTTATCCTCAACTCTGTTATCCTCAACTCTGTTATCCTCAACTCTGTTATCCTCAACTCTGTTATCCTCAACTCTGTTATCGTCAACTCTGTTATCGTCAAACTGCTGTTACTGTCAACTCTTTTACTGTCAACTTTGTTATCCTCAAACTCTGTTATCCTCAACTCCTGTTACTGTCAACTCTGTTATCGTCAACTCTGTTATCTTCAACTCTGTTATCGTCAACTCTGTTATCATCAACTCTGTTATCTTCAACTCTGTTATCTTCAACTCTGTTATCCTCAACTCTGTTATCGTCAACTCTGTACCTCAACTCTGTATCGTCAACTCTGTTATCATCAACTCTGTTATCATCAACTCTGTTAACTCTGTTATCGTCAACTCTGTTATCATCAACTCTGTTATCATCAACTCTGTTATCCTCAACTCTGTTATCCTCAACTCTGTTATCCTCAACTCTGTTATCGTCAACTCTGTTATCCTCAACTCTGTTATCGTCAACTCTGTTATCATCAACTCTGTTATCGTCAACTCTGTTATCGTCAACTCTGTATCCTCAACTCTGTTATCGTCAACTCTGTTATCCTCAACTCTGTTATCGTCAACTCTGTTATCATCAACTCTGTTATCCTCAACTCTGTTATCGTCAACTCTGTTATCTTCAACTCTGTTATCGTCAACTCTGTTATCATCAACTCTGTTATCTTCAACTCTGTTATCTTCAACTCTGTTATCCTCAACTCTGTTATCTTCAACTCTGTTATCTTCAACTCTGTTATCCTCAACTCTGTTATCGTCAACTCTGTTATCATCAACGCTGTTATCTTCAACTCTGTTATCCTCAACTCTGTTATCGTCAACTCTGTTATCATCAACGCTGTTATCGTCAACTCTGTTATCATCAACTCTGTTATCTTCAACTCTGTTATCTTCAACTCTGTTATCCTCAACTCTGTTATCATCAACGCTGTTATCTTCAACTCTGTTATCGTCAACTCTGTTATCATCAACTCTGTTATCGTCAACTCTGTTATCATCAACGCTGTTATCGTCAACTCTGTTATCATCAACGCTGTTATCATCAACGCTGTTATCTTCAACTCTGTTATCCTCAACTCTGTTATCGTCAACTCTGTTATCGTCAACTCTGTTATCATCAACGCTGTTATCTTCAACTCTGTTATCATCAACTCTGTTATCGTTAACTCTGTTATCGTCAACTCTGTTATCGTTAACTCTGTTATCGTTAACTCTGTTATCGTCAACTCTGTTATCGTTAACTCTGTTATCGTTAACTCTGTTATCTTCAACTCTGTTATCGTCAACTCTGTTATCGTTAACTCTGTTATCGTCAACTCTGTTATCCTCAACTCTGTTATCGTTAACTCTGTTATCTTCAACTCTGTTATCATTAACTCTGTTATCGTCAACTCTGTTATCCTCAACTCTGTTATAGTTAACTCTGTTATCCTCAACTCTGTTATCGTTAACCCTGTTATCCTCAACTCTGTTATCCTCAAATCTGTTATCTTCAACTCTGTTATCTTCAACTCTGTTATCGTTAACTCTGTTATCGTTAACTCTGTTATCGTTAACTCTGTTATCGTCAACATCTGTTATCCTCAACTCTGTTATCGTTAACTCTGTTATCCTCACTCTGTTATCGTTAACTCTGTTATCCTCAACTCTGTTATCCTCAACTCTGTTATCTTCAACTCTGTTATCTTCAACTCTGTTATCGTTAACCTCTGTTATCGTCAATGTTGTTATCCTCAACTCTGTTATCGTTAACTCTGTTATCGTCAATGTTGTATCGTTATCGTTAACTCTGTTATCCTCAACTCTGTTATCGTTAACTCTGTTATCCTCAACTCTGTTATCCTCAACTCTGTTATCGTCAACTCTGTTATCCTCAACTCTGTTATCCTCAACTCTGTTACTGTAAACTCTGTCCATTTCAACTCTGTTATTGTCAACCGTATTATTGTCAACTATTATTTTCTGCTCTGTTATCGTCAACATCTGTTATTGTCAACTCTGTTATCCTCAACTCTGATATCCTCAACTCTGTTATCCTCAACTCTGTTATCGTCAACTCTGTTATCGTCAACTCTGTTATTGTCAACTCTGTTATTGTCAACTCTTGGTAGTTGTTGTGCAAGTTTAACAAAATTGTATGTATGAATTTTTATGCCTAAATTTATTGCGTAAATCAATGTTACAATGCAACAGCAATTGTATCACTCCAGTGACATTTTTTAAAATACATTTATTTCTCTGTGTCTGCTGATGTATATGGAGGATGATTAATGAGCAGGCTTGTTGTTGTGTGTTTTCCAGCGACACAGACTGACAGAACAAATTTGAGTTGGGTGTGAATGAACAAATCTGACGAGTCAATACAAAGCCTATTTTGCTTTAGCGAATCAGCAAACAGACTGACAGACAGACGGCCAGTGTTGTGTGTGTGCCATCAAACACAGTGTTATCCTCTATACTTCACTAATGATATCTCGCTATTTTCCAGAAGATCAGGCAAAATCCCCCATTTAGGAATGCAGCGAGTTGTGCAAAGAGAGTCATTTTTATTTCATAGACGAGATTGTCCCGAGTGGGCCGATGAAGCCGAGCGTGTCCCTATTCCAGCGGTTCCACATGGAAGTTTCCGGGAAAAGGCCCATCGGCTGGATTTAATTGCTGCTGGTGACACAACAAAGAGTCCGGCTAATGACTACAAACATTCATGTGCTCCCACGCCACCGCATTATAATTGAAGCAGGAAAAGATCAATAGCATTCGATGGAATCTAATTGTGTCGCGGAGAGAGGCATGTTGGTTTACACGACACATCTGTGCGGCTCCGGCTCCATTTTTTAGTGAAACTGAGCGTGACAAAAATGGATGCAGAAAACACACGGCTCTTCTATTATTAAGGATGGAACAATGAGAGCGAACGGAGCCAACCAAGCAGAGACACACTGCAGAAAACATCAGGAAACATCACGTGACGCATCGCTGTCTGATTGACAACATTTCCTGCAGGTCTGTGTTTACTTGCACTTGTGTAAAGTACACAATCATCAGGTAGAAAGTTATAGTCTATAGGTGAAAACTGATACATTACATGTCAGCTAAGAACAGGAAACTGAGGCTACAATTCACACAGGCTCACAAAAACTGGACAATAGAAGATTGGAGAAAACGTTGCCTGGTCTGATGAGTCTCCATTTCTGCTGACACATTCAGATGCTCGACTCACAATTTGGCCTCAACAACAATGAAAGCATGGATCCATCCTGCCTTGTATCAGCGGTTCAGGCTGCTGGTGGTGGTGTAATGGTGTGGGGGAGATTTTCTTTGGGTCCATTAGTACCAATTGAGCATGGTGTCAACCGCCACAGCCTACCTGAGTATTGTTGCTGACCATGTCCATCCCTTTATAAGCACAGTGTCCTCCATCTTCTGATGGCTACTTCCAGCAGGATAACGCACCATGTCATAAAGCTCCAATCATCTCAGACTGGTTTCTTGAACATGACAATGAGTTCACTGTACTCAAATGGCCTCCACAGTCACCAGAGCTCAATCCAATAGAGCACCTTTGGGATGTGGTGGAACGGGAGATTGGCATCATGGATGTGCAAATCTGCAGCAACTGTGTGATGCTATCATGTCAATATGGAGCAAAATCTCTGAGGAATATTTCCAGCAGCTTGTTGAATCTCTGCCATGAAGGATTAAGGCAGTTTCTGAAGGCCGGTACTAGTATGGTGTACCTAATAAAGTGGCCAGTGAGTGTTTAAAGCACTACACAAACATAATGAGAGTCAAAGAGGAAGCATTCTCCATGAAGTTTATTTGAGTAATGCAGATGTGTCAGAGCTCCTCCATACTGTAGTGTTTCCTCCTTAAAGGAGCAGTGTGGAGGATCCAGCGGAGCAGGAGAGTGTAAATAATGTAAAGGCTTTAAAAGTGTTTCTCATGCCTGTAGCTCAGTCCTGACCCACTTTAATTAGCCCTTCACTCCTGCACTCATGCAGACGCAGAAACACGCCACTTTGATTAAAAGCGCTTTGATTTGGAGCAGGTTTCTCAGAGCAGATCAGATTAGACGGTGGCCACCGTGTCAGACTCTGCCAACTTTCAGCCGCTCTCATCAGACAGCCAGAAACTCCAAAACGTTTAATTGCCGCCAAAATGTTCCACATCCATCACATTACCATCTCGCCACAATCAGCCAAAGGTATGAGAGCCGCCGCCGCCTCCATTACCTGCGTTCCTCTGCATACGTCCCCGCATCGCACATCTGACCCTTTTGCTGAAGTGCTGATTGCTTGTTCAGTTGCTGAATGAGAGGTGTGTGTGTGTGTGTGTGGTGGGTGTGTGTGTGTGTGTGTGTGTGTGTGCGTGCGTGTGTGTGTGCGTGTGTGCGCGTGTGTGTGTGTGTGTGTGTGTTTTGTTTTGGTCCATTTCAAGTGTGTCGACAGGTCTTGTGTGTGTGTGTGTGTGTGTGTGTTGTGTGTGTGTGGTGTGTGTGTGTGTGTGTGGTTTGGTCTTTTTAGTGTTTAGATAGGTCTTGTGTGTGTGTGTGTGTGTGGTGTGTGTGTGTGTGTGCGTTTGTGTTTGGGTCCATTTCAAGTGTGTCGACGTGTCTTGTGTGTGTGTGTGTGTTGTGTGTGTGTGGTTTGGTCTTTTTTTAGGTGTGTATATAGGTCTTGTGTGGTGTGGGGTGTGGGTGTGTGGTGTGTGTGTGTGCACATTTGTGTTTGGTCCATTTCAAGTGTGTCGACGTGTCTTGTGTGTGTGTGTGTGTGTGTGTGGTTTGGTCTTTTTTAGGTGTGTAGATAGGTCTTGTGTGTGTGGGGGTGTGTGTGTGTGTGTGTGTGTGTGTGTGTGTGCACATTTGTGTTTGGTCCATTTCAAGTGTGTCGACGTGTCTTGTGTGTGTGTGTGTGTGTGTGTGTGTGTGTGTGATAGACAGAATGAGTATTTGTGCACAATAAACACAATGTGTGTGTGTGTGTGTATGTGCGTTTTGCTGTGTCTTTTGTGTGTGGGGGGACTATGAATGTATATGTAAGTGTGTGTGGTCAGGTCTTTTTCAGGTGTTTGTGCATGTGCTGGTGAATGTGTGTGTGTGAGCATGCGCATGTATGTGTGTATCATATATTGGTGTGTGTGATAGAGAGTGTGTCTGGGGCTTGTCTGTGTCACTCCAGCACTGTGAATGTTAACTCTCTCTGATAGCCGTAACATAGACAGACACACACACACACACACACACACACACACACACACACACACACACACACACTCTCTCCCTCTCTCTCTGCACTTGACATGATGACAGAGGGTTAACGAGCGCTGGTCATCCAGCAGAAACACTCGACCCGCTTCGCCAGACCAGCCATGGAAAACACTGTGTGTGTGTGTGTGTGTGTGGTGAGAGAGAGAGAGTGTGTGGTGTGTGTCTGTGTGTGTGAGTTTGTTACATTGTAAAAAAGTATAAATTATATCCACAATATATCTGATGGGCAGCATGGTGGCTCAGAGGTGTCGCACTGTGGCCTTCGCAGCAAGAAGGTCTCTGGTTCGAGCCTCGGCTGGGCCAGATGGTGTTTCTGTGTGGAGTTGCATGTTCTCCCCGTGTTGGTGTGGGTTTCCTCTGGGTGCTCCGGTTTCCCCCACAGTCCAAACACATGCGCTATAGGGGAACTGATGAACCTAATCTGGCCGTAGTGTATGAGTGCTAGTATCTAACAAACTGTCTGCTTGCCAGTTTTTGCTTTTGCAAATCCTCCAGGGGGCGCTGTGTACACTTTTGATTATTACAAATTTGTCTCGCCATGTCCTCTTCTCGCTTAAAATCCACCAGAAGGTACACTTTAGCCAAGCAGGTCAGCTTGCTGTCAACTGAAAGACTGAATCCACTGACCCCCCCACCCCTTTCCCCTAAACCCAACCAATAGAGTTTCAAAAGTAATCTAGAAAAAGATTGGTTTCTGGAACCGTTCTTTGCCAGACTCAAACCCCATCTGCATCCCAGTCCGCCGACGTATGCAGCAAGCTACTGGGCAATCTGGTAACACCAGAAAAGCTGTCCACATGGAGGTAAGCGGGTCATCATACCACCCCGCAGCGTTTGTTTTACAGATTAATGCAGCCCGACATACCTCTGGCTACACAATTCACACTCTCCAGAAATGTAGACAGGGGTACATATCCACAATGTATTCAGGGAATGAATGAATGAATGAATGAATGAATGAATGAACGAATAAATGAATAAATGAATAAATGAATAAATGAATGAATGAATGAATGAATGAACGAACGAATAAACGAATAAACGAATGAATGAATGAATGAATGAATGAACGAATGAACGAATGAACGAATAAACGAATAACATGAAGAAATGAATAAATGATAGAATGAATAGAATGAAAATGAATGAATGATGAATAAATGAATAAATGAATGAATTAATGAACGCATGAACGAATAAACGAATAAACGAATGAATAAATAAATGAATGAATGAATGAATGAATGAACGAATAACGAATGAACGAATGAATGAATGAATGAATGAATAAATGAATGAATGAATGAATGAACGAATAACGAATGAATAAATGAATGAATTAATGAATAAATGAATGAATGAATGAATGAATGAATGAATGAATGTCCCATATTTGCAGATTTGTTTTGAATTGTGTGCCAGCTCTTCCTCCTCCATTTGCCTTATATGGTCATATGTAAACACATGGTTGTTGAGCTCCTCCCTGCATCAGTAAGGACATGATATTGATCCATTATAGTTAGTATATCTTCTCAGTATTTTCTGTTGAGCTTGTGCAGTGCTGCTGAATGTGCAGTCAGACTCCAGTACACCTCGCTCCTGGCCCTGTTTTGTCACCCTTGCTATAATTGCAGAAAGGTCACGCAGCAGCGACTCAGATTTGTGTACATCATTTTAGGATGGATCAATAGCATATGCTGTTTCCATCCCTCTATGAAAGCATAAGAGAGTTAAGCGTGACCTTTGGCTCCGAATCCAATTGTGCTGCAAAAGATCAGAAGCACATACAAATAAGATCAGTGTGTGTGTGTGTGTGTGTGTGTGTGTGTGTGTGTGTGTGTGTGTGTGTGTGTGTGTGTGTGTGTGTGAAAGCACAGATAAACGCACACAAGGGGAATAAGAACACTGATGCGCTTCTGTGTAAGGAAATATTACTGGGACAAATCAGGAGATGTGCCTGGCATGAGGAACAACACAAGTTCATGTTCATTTATTTATAAAGCACATTTACAAACAGCCACACGACTGACCAACGTGCTGTTCGTAAGAGAAAACATAGAAATAAACCCAAGAGAAACTATTCATCATTCATTTTCCTTCAGCTTAGTCCCTTTATTCATCAGGGGTCAACACAGTGGAATATGTTTTACACAGCAAATGCCCTTACAGCTGCAACCCAGTACTGGGAAACACCCATACACACTCATTCACACACTCATACACTACGACCACTTCAGTTGATCAATTCCCCTATAGCGCATGTGTTTGGACTGTGGGGGAACCGGAGCACCCGGAGGAAACCCACGCCAACACGGGGAGAACATGCAAACTCCACACAGAAACACCAACTGGCCCAGCCGGGACTCGAACCAGCGACCTTCTTGCTGTGAGGCCACAGTGCTAACCACTGAGCCACCGTGTCACCCATATCTTTAGTATTTTTATTTGAATATAGTTTCTCGTTTACTTCACTACATTACAAGAACAAGAGCTTGATTTATGAGCACACAGACCCTCAGTGTGTGTCTCCTCTACGGGCCCCTGCAGTGTGTGTTCAGTGTGTTATTCCAGTTATTCAGCCTGCAGTATGTGTTTCTGAGTGTGTTATTCCAGTTATCCTGATAGTGTGCTGAAGTGTGTGTGAAAGTCTTCAGTCGCAGCAGCTCATAACTCTGAATATGAGCTCCGTGACCCCTAGATAGGGCCGTTCCTGACACCTGAGAGTGAAGACAAGCCTATCAGACCCCGCAGCACGCACACACACACACACCACATGGCTGCCTATTACACTGCTGATCTGCTGAACTTTAATGACATTTAAATGCAATTTTAAAACCGCAGCAGAAACAAATGGCTTTGCATGTGCTGTTATTAATATCGACTGATCCGGCACACCACGCAGGAATAAGCAGATTTAGTTCGCTCACTTTGACTTTAAATAATATTAAATAATATGAAACAGTATCAAACAGTTCATTATTATGTTGTATGCTACTTTAACTTACAACCCCTCATCTGAAACCGTTGGGGCAGTATGGAAAACACAAGTGACAAAGAGAAAGAAGTGATTCCCTAATGTACTGTGACTTGTATTTGATTGCAGACAACACAACCTGCATTATTTAATGTGTTCCTCGTGATTTTTACTGTGTTTTTTTATTTTAATTTGGGTTCTGCAACACATTTGAAAGAAAGTTGGAGGAGTAAAGCGTATACCAGTGTGTGATGTTTCCGTTCCTTTCACAACACTTTCACACACAAATTTCAGACCCTGGTGTCAATTTGCACAACTCTAGACACAAATCACAACTATTACCACAATGGCACATTTCTGCTTGGATACGAAGCTAAACTATAATCCCCTTTTCAATATAACACAATTAAACATCAGATAATCATCGAGTATTCATTTAATCAACACCATGTAACTATCAACTGATACAAGCACTCAATATAATACCTATCTGCTGCATTACTCTGATGGACAGAATCTGATGTACAATATACATATTTAGATGATGAAAGTTTCAGGATAGATCAAATGACATGTTACCGCATACGATGGACTACATTATCTATAGATTTAATCCGTGATCATCCTTATTCATATATATGGATTCTATGTACCACTTTTACAGTCAGTGTTTTCATACTTGACATTACTGTATTGATGAAAGTCCATTCACAGCATAACAGCAGACCAGTGTCAGGGCTGGATTCACATCGACAGAAGGTTTTCCAGGATGTTGGACTAATGAAAACACCACTGTGATGTAGAGGAGAACCTGTAGCCAAATCCACAACACCAGACTGATGGACACACAGATCCCAAAATAGAAATCTGATGTATGGAAATATATGCAAATTACACATGTGACATACTGTACTAGTTCATATGGATTTCACACATAAAAGATATGTCATATAATATATATATATATATATATATATATAATATATATATATATGTGTATGTATATGTATAAACAGCACATTTTAGCTCTTAAGGGCTATTTAAAATACTCTGAATGTTTTATATTTTTGTTATAGACACACAGTGTGATCTTGCAACTGTTTTGCAGCATATCAGATGTCCCAAACTCTATTTGTAAATGTCCAAAATGGAAAACAAATGTTTTACTCTCTGATAGTGCAAGGCAAGTTAAAAAAAGAAAGATTCTGAGGGTTAACGAGCGCTGGTCATCCAGCAGAAACACTCGACCCGCTCTGCCAGACCAGCCATGGAAAACACTGTGTGTGTGTGTGTGTGTGTGTGTTTGTGTGTGTGTGTGTGTGTGTGAGAGAGAGAGAGAGAGAGTGTGTGTGTGTGTGTGAGTTTGTTACGTTTTAAAAAGTATAAAATATCCACAATATATCTGATGGGCAGCACGGTGGCTCAGTGGTGTCGCACTGTGGCCTCGCAGCAAGAAGGTCTCTGGTTCGAGCCTCAGCTGGGTCAGTTGGTGTTTCTGTGTGGAGTTTGCATGTCTCCCCGTGTTGGCGTGGGTTTCCTCCGGGTGCTCCGGTTTCCCCCACCAGTCCACACATGCGCTATAGGGGAACTGATCAACTAAACTGGCCATAGTGTATGAGTGTGAGTGGATGTTTCAGTACTAGGTAGCTTGGGAAGGACATCCACTGCGTTAAAACATATGCTGGAATAGTTGGCGGTTCATTCCAGTTTCCCCCACAGTCCAACTCATGCGCTATAGGGGAATTGATCAACTAAATTGGCCGAAGTGTATGAGTGTGTGTGTGAATGACAGTGTATGGGTGTTTCCCAGTGATGGGATGCAGCTGGAAGGGCATCCACTGGATAAGTTGGCGGTTCACCGCTGTGTCGATCTCAGATAATAAAGAGACTTGGCCGAAAAGACAGAAGAAGGTCTGTGTATTGTTCAGTGTGTGGGTGGTGTGTGTGTTCTTCCCTTGTGTGTTTGTTTACCTGTGTATTGTCAGTGGTGTGTGTGCATGCCTGTGTGGGTATTGTTCAGTTGTTTGTGGGTGTGTGTGTCCTCCACCTTCACGCGTAGTTTCTGCATCAGCATTTCTCTCTCTCAGACCTCAGCAGAGGCCAGTCAGACTACAGTAATTGCTTTTATTAATTAGCTTCGCAGATTAATTAAGAGCACGTGTTGATGATGATGATGATGATGATGAGCGCTGCTCTGCTGTTAGAGACACACTGTCGATCTGTAAATATATTTACCGTGTCTCTCTACTGCTCTATGTACAGGTCCGCAGGGAAACGCGCGGCGGAGAAACGCGCTTCTGTTCGGTTCACAGCTGTCCGACACGCGTCATGTTGTACTTGATCCACGCGTTATCTCTGCGCGTCACACCACACACACACACATGCACACGCATATAATTTCAGCATATTGTATATGGTGCATACATATATATGATATTAATAATAATAATAATAATAATAATAATAATAATAAATAATAATAATAATAAATAATAATTAACAATTTAAATAATAATAATAATAATAGTAATAACTACAAAATAAAATAATATAATAATATAAAATAATAGTAATAACAATGATGATAATAGTGCATGTAATTATTAGAATGTAAATCTATTCATGATATTTATAAAATATATACTATTATAAAGACTGCATTACAATATTATAATAATGTTAGTAATAGTAATAATAGTAATATTGCATGATATTAAATTCAATATATTAATTATTTTGATCTACACATATATATTATCAATACATTATTACATAATAATAATAATAATAATAATAATAATAATAATAATAATAAAATAAAATAATAATAATAATAATAGTAATAATAAAAATAATAAACAACAACAACAACAGTATATAATATATCAATAATAATTATAATAATAACAATAACAATATCATTTAAATGCAAGTCTTTGAAATGTAACGTAAATAAATATAAAAAGTTGTCAATTGTATACATAAAAATATAATGATTATAATAATAATAATATGCCGTTTATTATTATTTTTATTATTTTTTATTATAATAATAATAATAATATTATAGTAGTAAGTACTACACACACTACACTACACTATACTATACTATACTATACTATACTATATTAAAAGTCGGATGTTTATATTTTTATTGATTGATGATTTAATT
>NC_079450.1:57199066-57216298 GCF_903798145.1 Danio aesculapii | reverse complement strand
TGCTTATGTTAGGGCACACAGCTGATGGGTGATCAGCTGGTAGGAGTAGCAGGGAAACAGTTTTTGACCGTCTTTGGTTTGTGGTATTTGTCAGACAAATAAATGAATTCTCAGATGTAAATGCTTGGATGCCTCATAAAACATCACTGCTCCTGTCAAAGCGGCTTCATATTCACTAAATGATGCCGGAGACCGTCATATACTGTGTGTGTTATAGTATTTACACCACCTTGATAACGAATGCTACAATGTTGTAGAGAACTACAGTATTGGGTCAGTTGTTCATATCACTATATTTGTTGTGTTGCCATAGCAACTGTATAATCACCACAACAGATCAATTACTAGAGTTATTGTGTTACCATAGCAACTGTAGAATCACCACAGCAGATCAATTACTATGGTTATTGTGTTACCATAGCAACTGTAGAATCACCACAGCAGATCAATTACTATAGTTATTGTGTTACCATAGCAACTGTAGAATCACCACAGCAGATCAATTACTATAGTTATTGTGTTACCATAGCAACTGTAGAATCACCACAGCAGATCAATTACTATAGTTATTGTGTTACCATAGCAACTGTATAATCACCACAACAGATCAATTATTATATTTGTTGTGTTACCATGGCAACAGTAGAAACACCACAGCAGATCAGTTACTATATTTATTGTGTTACCATAGCAACTCTAGAATCACCACAGCAGATCAATTACTATAGTAGTTAAGTTACCATAGCAACTGTAGAATCACCACAACAGATCAATTAATATAGTTGTTATGTTACCATAGCAACTGTAGAATCACCACAACAGATCAATTACTATAGTAGCTAAGTTACCATAGCAACTGTAGAATCACCACAACAGTACTTTACTATATGATTCAAAAGCAGTTTACTCTAAATCACTATATGTTTCAGGTCAGACATGAATGAATTAATAACAAATTCAACCGTTCATTTTTTAAAAATTAAATTTATATCAGTGCGACTGTCCATGTTTTACTCAGATATTGGTTCAATTCAATTTATTAGAAGTTTATTTATAGCATTGTTTACCATAATTATTGTTTCAAAGCTGCTTTACAAAAGCATATGGGTGATGTACATGTTTAATGAAGTGTATTTGTGTATGAAGTGTGTGTGTTGTGTTATCGATGATCTTGGATCCCATCAATGGCGCTGCTGTGTGTTTGTGTGAAGTATTTGTGTGTATGTGCATGTATGTATATATTGTATGTGTGTGTGTATTTGTATGCGTATATGTATGTGTGTCTGTTTGTATGTGTATATGTGTTTGTGTGTGTGTGTGTGTGTGTCAGATTTCAGCATCTCCACATTCTCCTGTAAGTGCTTGACAAGTTCATACACTTCTATTTTCAGTGTCTCTGTGCTGCAGATTAGAGAGCGCGCGCGCACACACACACACACACACACACACTGAGCTCATTCATCTTTATTTACATGCATATCATCAGAAAACACACACACTTTACAATGAGGTTTCATTAGTTAATTCTATTAAATGCATTTAATAACCTGAACTAACAATGAACAACACCTGTACAGCATTTATTAATCATAGTTTAATATTTCAACATTCCGTATACTAATTGATGCTTGTTAACACTAGTTAATGCACTGTGATTAATAAGAATGATCAACTTTATTTCCATTGATAATGTTAACAGAGATTGTTCATTGTTAGTTCATGTTAGTAAATACTAATATAACACCAACTATTCCAGCATATGTTTTACACAGCGGATGCCCTTCCAGCAGCAACCCTTCACTGGAAAACATCCATACACACTCATTCACACACACACACACTCATACACTTGGACTGTGGGGGAAACCGGAGCACCCGGAGGAAACCCACACCAACACGGGGAGAACATGCAAACTCCACACTGAAACACCAGCCGAGGCTTGAACCAGCGACCTTCTCACTGTGAGGCCACAGTGCTGACCACTGAGTCACACAAATGTTGTTTACAGAAAGATGAAAAAAATCTCTCTATAATAAGGAGGATCATGTCTGCTAGACCCATATGAAGAAAATAAAATACTGTAGAGTACGTTTACTATACACATGTGGCAAATGCCCTGTGGTTAATCCTGTAGTGAGTTTGAACCTTTGAGACTGTATACATACATACAGTCAAGCCGGAAATTATTCACATCTCTGTCAAATCCTGTCTTGATGTTACTTTTAGTCAACCATCAAGTTCTTATGTACATTAATAATGCATTTATAAGAGGCCGTACAAGAGGCATCATTACATTCATTTACATTTGAACAAAAACCTTAAGTCTGGCAGGAGTATGGATCATTTCAGGCCTGACCTAATATAGAATCAATTTTGAATATATATTTTGAACTATATGTTGCATATATGATATATGTTGTGTACAGTGCTCAGCTTATATAAGTACACCCCTAATCTCTCTTTTAAGATAAGATTTTAATAGGAAGCTCTAATATTATATGTGTGCATATACATTAGATTAGTCAGTACTGAAGCCAAATCTGGAGCTAATCTAATTTATGATAACAGTCCAAAAACTAGTACAGCCAAATGTATATGCTAAAGAAAATTATGAAATACAAATTTAAAAAGAGGAAAAATCAAGAGAAGCAAAAAATATGAACAATTGTGTTGACATTTTGTAGGATGTAAATAATTTGTGCAATGTTTTGCTTGAATTTAATCGTATTATCTTTCTGTTTCTAAAGTTATCCAGTGACTAAATTATTATTGTAATAAATAAATCTGTTTAATAAATCTGTTTTCTTTAAATGCACCAAAACACATCACCCATTTTCACTGAGAAATGCAAATAAATATTCATTTTCAAAATACTCAGTTATGCGGAGTACTGGATATGGAATTCAAACATGAACTTGTGCTTCATATGAGTGATTTACAAATGTTGCCATATATTATATTTCTATAGGGTTCTTCAATTTATCGTGGTAATTCCTGCAGTGTACTATAGTATAGTGTAGAGTACAGGAGGGGTGTGTGTGATGTGTGTTTGCAGTGTGTGTTTGAGACAGATACAACTGAAGATCCAGACGGACATCCAGTCGCCGGCAGCAGCTCTCGGGCGGATACACACACGTCTGATTCCTCATTCAGAAACACAGAAACACGCACTGGTCTGTGTGTGTGTGTGTGTGTGTGTGTGTGTGTGTGTGTGTGTGTGTGTGTGTGTGTGTGTGTGTGTGTGTGTGTTATTCTCTGAAGGAACCTCTGGATGTAGAGTTGCAAAGTTTCCTCTGTGGTGTTGTGTGAGTTTATTAGTAGTGGAACAATGCACACAAATACACTGACCTAGACTGTCATATACATCAGATTAAAAATGCAGACTGATGCTGTACAATTAATTAAATAACAGTCTGTTTTAGGTGGACTAAACTGGCTTGTGAGTATATAGGATAAATGTATTTAAAGGGCACCTATTATGCAAAAATCACTTTTATAAGAGGTGTTGTGTGTGAACAGTGTGTGAATATCTCCAGTCTCTAATGCTCAACAGTAATTAATTGTGTTCATTATAATCAGACTTGATGCTGAAACACTTTGATTGACATTCTCCTTTTGTACGTGTCATCAGAGGGGGAAAGCCCCGCCCACTAGTGCCCATCATCTCTCCATCTCATTAGCATAAACAGCAGCCCTGAGTGAGAAGCAGCCGTCTGTCCATTAGCCATTAGAGTGTTTGAGCTGCTGAAGATAATGTCAGCATAGACTAAGAGGATTCTAGATGTGGAGTCTTAGATCAACAGAGACAGGAGCGACATAGACTGACAGATTCTCATGACATAATCAGGGTTATTGTTAATTTACTCACATTTTAATGCATACATGCGCTAATGTGTTTGTTTATGGATTAGATTACACGACTTAACAATGAACAATACATTTATTCAGCAATACTACATCTTTTATGCAAACTAAACATATATTATTGTGTTAATTAATACATGAGTTAACATGAACAAATTATGAACCAGTATTAGTACCACATCAGATAATGTTGGAGTAGTGTATGATCCTAATTTCATTAACAAATGCTTTATTAATAATAAATTATGTTATTAAAGAGTCCAATAACATGAACAAAATAAAGATTAAGCAGAGGAGGGGTGGCACAGTGGTGTCGCACTGTGGCCTCACAGCAAGAAGGTCACTGGTTCGAGTCTCGGCTGGGTCAGTTGGTGTTTCTGTGTGGAGTTTGCATGTTCTCCCCGTGTTGGTGTGGGTTTCCTCCGGGTGCTCCGGTTTCCCCCACAGTCCAAACACATGCGCTATAGGGGAATTGATTAACTAAATTGGCCGCAGTGTATGAGTGTGTGTGTGTGAATGAGTGTGTATGGGTGTTTCCTAGTACTGGATTGCAGCACTGGGATCGAACTCGAACCAGCAACCCATCATTTATTATTGTGTGTTAGTTGCCATAACTCATAATCCACTCCAGTAATTAAGCTCTGTTCAAACTTCATGGTGGAGCATTGGCAGCAGACCTTCATTATAAATCTAATTATGAGTTTCTGATGAATATGTGAGTGCTGAGAGGCAGGTTAAAGGCCGGGGCGGTCTGGTTTGCGCTGGGTTAAACAACATCGATAGTGTACGGTGGTCTTGAATGCATGTTTTGTTTTCCTGCGGTGTATAATTGATGCAGATATTGAGATGTGAGAATGAATGTGGGTCATGTGAGTGTGCTGGACGTCTTCTGGTGTCTCTCGCGGAGCTGAAGAAGAGCTTTTTTATTTTTTTCTGCACTGGCTAAGAGGTTTAGCATGTTGTGTTCACTCTCCATGCATTATTGATCATGAGGGTCAGAGCGCTTTCGCTCTCTCTCTCTCTCTCTCTCTCTCTCTCTCTCTCTCTCTCTCAGCAAAGCAGGTGTTCCTCAAACAGCTACTTAGAGATGCAAACACCCCGAGATGAAAATCTCCTTCATGGCTCTTTCATATTATCCCATACACATTCTCTGTTGATATAGTGCAAATGCAGAATTGTGGGCACATTTCAAACACTTTCCATTCATTTTCCTTATAATGTTTGATTTACAGTAAACTGATCGCATAATTAATGTAAAATAATGCAAATTGCTGAAATGTTAGATTATGTTACTAATTTAAGTTTAAATTATTGGTAAACTATTTTAAAGCATAACAGAGCTGACGATAACAGAGCTGACGATAACAGAGCTGACAATAAAAGAGTTGACGATAACAGTTGACAATAAAATACGTAACAGTAACAGAGTTGACGATAACAGGGTTGACAATAACAGAGTTGACAATAACAGAGTTGACAATAACAGAGTTGACGATAACAGAGTTGACGATAACAGAGTTGACGATAACAGAGTTGACGATAACAGAGTTGACGATAACAGAGTTGACAGTAACAGAGTTGACAGTAACAGAGTCGACAGTAACAGAGTCGACAGTAACAGAGTTGACAGTAACAGAGTTGACGATAACAGAGTTGACAGTAACAGAGTCGACAGTAACAGAGTTGACAGTAACAGAGTCGACAGTAACAGAGTTGACAGTAACAGAGTTGACGATAACAGTTGACAATAAAATATGTAACAGTAACAGAGTTGACAGTAACAGAGTTGACAGTAACAGAGTTGACGATAACAGAGTTGACGATAACAGTTGACAATAAAATACGTAACAGTAACAGAGTTGACGATAACAGAGTTGACGATAACAGAGTTGACGATAACAGAGTTGACAATAAAAGAGTTGACAGTAACAGGGTCGACAGTAACAGAGTTGACAGTAACAGAGTTGACAATAACAGAGTTGAGGATAACAGTTGACAATAAAATAGGTAACAGTAACAGAGTTGTCAGTAACAGAGTTGACAATAACAGAGTTGAGGATAACAGTTGACAATAAAATAGGTAACAGTAACAGAGTTGTCAGTAACAGAGTTGACAATAACAGAGTTGTCGGTAACAGAGTTGACGATAACAGACTTGACAGTAACAGAGTTGACGATAACAGAATTGACAGTAACAGAGTTGACGGATAACAGAGTTGACGGTAACAGATTTGTCGTTATCAGACTTGATGGTAACATAGTTTTTAAATTGTTTAATTAACCTACTTTTGGTGAATTAATGAGAGAAGTATAGCGACACGCCTCAATGCCTTCCAGAGTTTTCCACTGCAGGAAGTGACTTCACTTGGAGCAAGTCACATGCCTTTTCTATCAGTGCTTTACAGATTGTTCTACCTTTTTATAACCAATGAAACAGAGTTGACCAGAACTTAGGCACAAACAGTATTCAAACATCTGTTTTCTTATCACTGAAACTACAAATAATACAAAAAATAGATGTTAATGTTTCATGCAGATGTTTATATAACTTAGGAAAGTAAACATAGACAACATATTAAAATCAGACTCGTTTTTTAAATCATTTGAAGCGAAATGTATAAATCAGGGAGGTGAGACCGAGACCGAAAATAGGTCTCTAAGTTAATATTGTGAAAACAAAATGTCCCTAAATACACATACTTCCTTTGTTTTCTAGAAATGACTTGATATAATATGTGTTACAATTCAAAACTGTTTCAAATGTATAAGATTTAGGGTTAGTGCCTACAGATACGTTAATTCTGTTCCAGTCCAGCTGGATATATGCCATTTTCCATATGTTTCTCACATTAGCCATCTAATAGTTGTCAGTGGCCAGAACTATGTGCAAAACACTTTACTCACTTAAAGACGGACATAGTGGGTGACGCAGTGGTGCAGTAGGTAGTGCTGTTGCCTCACAGCAAGAACGTCACTGGTTTAAGCCTCAGCTGGGTCAGTTGGCGTTTCTGTGTGGAGTTGCATGTTCTCCCTGCGTTCGCATGGGTTTCCTCCGGGTGCTCCAGTTTCCCCCACAGCCCAAAGTTATGCAGAACAGGTGAATTGGGAAGGCTAAATTGTCGGTAGTGTATGAGTGTGAATGAGTATGGATGTTTCCCAGACATGGGTTGCAGCTGGAAGGGCATCCGCTGCATAAAACATATACTGGATAAGTTGGCGGTTCTTTCTGCTGTGGCGACCCCAGATTAATAAAGGGACTAAGCCGAAAAGAAAATGAGTGAATGAATGAAGATGGACCTACTGAGAAATCCCAATGAGCTATCTAAAGTTGTAATGTACTATAGTTATAATGACACTCATTTACAGCAGAACAGTGGAGATGTTTCATTTTTAAATCCCCCTCTAAGGTGTTTCTGCGGCGCTTGAATAGATATTTAGGCAGCTAAATAAAGGATGCGAGCACCTGGGGCGATCCGAGTTCAAAATCCACTTGTTTACCAGACAAAAGCAGCAGAAAGCCAGCATTCGGAGCAGAAGAGATCAGGAGAAAGTTCCCTGTGGAAAAAGCTTGTCCTGCTCACATCTGCCAAGAGGATTTCTGCTCTACTCGACTCTCTTCAGCCCGAGCACGAGGCCAGAAAAGCAACTACATGTTAAATAGCTATTAAAATTGTATAATTGTAATGCTTGCAGGTAAAAATATTCAAGCGCATCCCTGTTTGGCGAGGGGTGATTGAAGGGACTTGTGATTGAATTTCCACATTGTGCTCCTGAGAGCCAATCCGCTGTGATATTAACATGGCTCTGTCATTAGAACGCATCCCATTTGGCCGATTTATGGGTAAAATAAGATGCAGAATGAGACAATACAATGCATTTGTGTTCAGAGGCCGTGTGATGAATTAATAATTGTGAGTGCCGAGGCTCCATTTTCCAGATAATCGTGGCCTCGCGCGCTCTAATGTTCCACACAGGCCCAAATATGAGGCAGACTGTTGTAAAAGTCATGAATAATGTCTTTTTAGTGTTTGCGCATCTTCATCCGCTCAGGGAAAAGTGGGCCAAGATGGAGAGAGAGAAACCACTGCACTTTGGGTTGTTTTGGGTTGATCTTTGAGTTGTCTTTCTGATGGATTTGTGTTCTTGTCTGATTACTGCAGTTCTGTAATGACCGGTGCTGAATGGGCATGGTCTGGTCTGATCTGTCCAGCTCATCCTTGGCATCAATCTGATCTGGTGAACTGGACTAGTGTAAGGACTGGTCTAAATGGTGGACTGGACTGTTCTAAGGACCGGACTAAATGGTGGACTGGACGGATCTGAGTACTGGACTAAATGGTGGACTGGACGGATCTGAGGACTGGGCTAAATGGTGGATTGGACCTATTTTAAGTATTTGACAACTAGACTGACTGGAAGACTGGACTAATTTGAGGACTGGAGTAATTGGTGGACTAGACTGATCTGAGTACTGGACTAAATGGTGGACTGGAATAAATAGTGGACTGGACTAATTTGAGGACTGGAGTAATTGGTGGACTAGACTGATCTGAGTACTGGACTAAATGGTGGACTGGAATAAATAGTGGACTGGACTAATTTGAGGACTGGAGTAATTGGTGGACTAGACTGATCTGAGGATTAGACTAAGTAATGAACCAGAGTGACTTAAGGACTGAACTAAATGATAAACTGGACTGATCTGAGGACTGGACTACAAGGTGGACGTGACTGTTTAGAGGATTTGAGAACTGGACTGACTGGAAGACTAGACTGATCTGAGGACTGGACCAAAAGGTGGACTGGAATAAATAGTAGATTAGACTGATTTGAGGACTGGACAAAATGGCGAACTGGACTAATCTAAAGAATGGACTAAGAGGTGGAACAGACTAATTTGAGGACTGGACTAAATGGTGGACTGGACTAATCCGAGCACTAGACTAAATGATGGACCAGAGTGATTTGTGGACTTGTCTAAATGGTGGACCAGACTAATCTGGGTTCTGGACTCAATGGTGGACCAAACTAGACCAAGACTAGAGTAAATGGTGGACCAAACTAATCTGAGCACTAGACTAAATGATGGACCGGGCTGATTTGAGGACTAGACTAATTCAAGGACCAGACTAATCTGAGGACTGGACTAAATGGTGGACTGGACTGATTTGTGTACTGAACAAACTGGTGGACTGGACTGATTTGCATACTGGACTAAATGGAAAACTGAACTAGACCAAGACTAGATTAAACGGTGGACTAGATTGATTTGTGTACTGGACTAAATGATGGATGAGAATATTCTGAGGACTGGACTAAATGGTGGACTGGACTGATTAGTGTACTGGACTAAATGATGGACCAGACTAATCTGAGGACTGGACTAAATGGTGGACTGGACTGATTAGTGTACTGGACTAAATGATGGACCAGACTAATCTGAGGACTGGACTAAATGGTGGACTGGACTGATTAGTGTACTGGACTAAATGATGGACCAGACTAATCTGAGGACTGGACTAAATGGTGGACTGGACTGATTAGTGTACTGGACTAAATGATGGACCAGACTAATCTGAGGACTGGACTAAATGGTGGACTAGATTGATTTGTGTACTGGACTAAATGATGGACCAGACTAATCTGAGGACTGGACTAAATGGTGGACTGGACTGATTCGTGTACTGGACTAAATGATCAGAATCAGTTTTATGGACCAGACTAATCTGAGGACTGGACTAAATGATGGACTGGACTGATTCGTGTACTGGACTAAATGATGGACCAGACTAATCTGAGGACTGGACTAAATGGTGGACTGGACTGATTTGTGTACTGGACTAAATGGTGAATCGGACCAGTTTGAGACTAAAATGCGTTTTGTTGTCTGTTGCTTTTTTAAAATGTCCTGTTCATTGTCTTCATCATCTGTTTTTCAAATGTTTTTATGTTTTGTTCATATTGTTTTCCTCCACTTTAGATCTACCTGTGGTGTTGAGAGTGCTTTATAAATAGATTGAGCTGATTTGATGACTGAACTGGACTGAGTGATGGACTGGACTGATCTGTGGACTGATTAGAGGAGTTGGTGACTGGATCAGTTTTGACTGGATTATTTATTTTAGTCATCAATAACCTCCATTACTAGCGACAGTAAAAATAAATGCACTTAATAATAATAGCATACCTTCAAGTTGCTCAAACTACATGCGCCGTTGCACTAGTCTGCACTATAATGGCCATTTCAAAACCAGTGTCTGATTATTGTGGTCAGATGTTATAGTCTCGGTGTTTTTGTGCGTGTAAAACAAAGGCATATAAATGAAGTGAAGGCGAATGAGCAGAACGACTCCCACCGGAGGTCAGTTCACCAGCTATACTGAAGGGGAGGACGCTGAAATGACATTATCTGCTGGATTTTGGAGGACGGTGCGCTTCTCCCTCACTGCCTTGTTTATTTTCCACCTGAATAAGCACATTTGAATTGATTTGAGAGGAGTGCTGATGTTTACATTAGCATGCATTACAGTGTCACGCTGCTACACTCACAACAATGAAGAGCGGCCATCATCCACTTCCTTCTCCAAATAATATTCATAAGTCTGCTGAGAAACACTCCCGCCCAGCCTCTTCTGACCGCACGCACGT
The DNA here is from genome assembly GCF_903798145.1 of Danio aesculapii. Classification (NCBI taxonomy): domain Eukaryota; kingdom Metazoa; phylum Chordata; class Actinopteri; order Cypriniformes; family Danionidae; genus Danio; species Danio aesculapii. The sequence continues at coordinate 57,205,785 of NC_079450.1, read as the reverse complement.
GTCTCTGTGTGTGTGTGACTGGACTCTCTCCAGATCCATTCTCTTCTTTATTTAAATCTCCGACTTTTCTTCCACTCAATAAACAGCCGTGGCAAATGCCCTTTTCTTGGTGTGAATCCGTTTGTAATTGGATCTGTCCTCACTTCTGCTTTTTGTTGAACTTGACACAAAGTTCAATGGAAATTTACCTAAATCTGTCAGACTGGTGTAGAAATGCAAAGCCTGATGAAGTGCTTCGATTGAGTCGAATGTTTTAATCATGTGTTCACTGTCTCAAGCAGAATCAGCGGAGCCAGTCCACCTTTTGGAAAAAAATAATCATTTAGAAGTAAAATAATTCACAGATTTCATTCTTTATTTGTTGTAAACAGCTTGAGGAGTGTTTTGGTTCTGTCCTGTTTGGAAATTTATGATTAAAATATAACTCGAAGCAAAATATATCAAAAGATAGATCTCAGAATAGCCAAAGTTTTTCTGTCCAATGTTTGGAGTTAAATTAATAACAGAGTTATATGATATTACATTTGTTTCAAGAGTTCACACTTAGCTGATGATTGGTAACAAGGTGTGTTTGGCATGCTGTCCCAGGAGAGATCCCTGAGCTCAGAAGATCCTCAAGCCCGGGGCTCCCTCTCGTTTTGTAGAGCGAGAGGGGAGTTTGATCTCCGGTAGGTCTCAAGAGCTCCCCTGAATTAGTTCTGGGCCTAATATTGATTATTAGAATTTGCTACGGTGTGATAGACTGCTAATTGAGGGCATATGTTGGAGTCTAGAACTACTCATCTACTGTGCCAATTTGGTTTAATCAGTTCCCCTATAGCACATGTGTTTGGACTGTGGGGGAAACAGGAGACTGTGGGGAAACCCACGCCAACACGGGGAGAACATGCAACCAGCGACCTTCTTGCTGTAAGGCCACAGTGTTAACCACTGCTGCCTATCCTGGATATTCCAGAAAAGAGGGAAAGGAGTAGGGGTGGATGGGGGAGATTCTTCAAGACAAAGATAACTAGGGTAAGAAACTCTGGTTATTTATAGTGTGTTTGGATTCGTCTGATTGGTAGCTAATACAGGGACCAGCTGTGGTCAATCATAAGCATGTGATCCTCTTGAAATTAGTTTGTAAATAAACTTCACTAATGAAGTTTCTCATTCTTCAGGAAGGTTCTCGGTCTTCAGGAAGGTTCTCTCTGGTTGGGTCTTGATGGAGGCTGCTGTGTAATGCAGCATGAGGACTCGTGCTGCTCTGCTGAAGGTTAATGTGTTTAGAGTCAAACACTGTAAAATCCTCATAGATCAGACTGTGGTGTCCAGCGTCTCTCCGTCCTCTCCACAGTGTCCATCACTGCATCAATACACTCTTCTCTCAGTCCTCCCATTTCTGAAAACTGACTGTCCTTCTTTTATCTTTAGGATCAACCCAAGGGTTGCATTCATAATTTGTTTAGCAGTTTTTAGAAGTATTATTTTACTGCAGTCAATGCTATAGTCATCATTAATATTTGAGCCTCATGTTTCCAATCGTTGTAATGATGTGGCAACACACTCTTCAATATTGCCATAGCTCACACACAGCTAGTTACCAAAAGTAGTAGTGAATATAGTTTAGATTGATTTGATGTAGCAAAACTAAAATAACAATGAATAAATACACAGGCCATTTACTCGTGTCAAAAACAAATCAAAACCACAATAACACCATTAAATCACCAAAATCAAGATGGAAAAACCCATTCTGTAATCTCCACAGGTCAACATAGGCTCATTCTGAAGACGTAGCCTTAAATATATATCTGGACAGCATGAATTATGTAGCTAGACGTTCGTATGGCTGCATTTCATCTTTAAAACGAATGCTACGAGGCAGTATAATGTCGTTACTTTTTGCGCTTTCCTACTTGACCGCACACCTCCATGTGGACGGGTTTTCCGCTGTTACCAGTTTGTCCAATTAGCTCGCCATGTATGTTGGTGGGCTTGAGACGCAGAGAGGAGTTGACCATGATGACGGGGTTCGAGTCCGATTTAAAGAAGGGTTCCAGAAAGCAGGTAAGACAAAAACAGAAGCCAAAAAATAAAATAAACAAACAAATAACAAGGTGAGAATGTGGTAAGATCTGAAAACATGGTAAAAATCAGGCGAGGGCTTTTGTTTTTATGGATTGCTTTTGAAAACACTATCAATTGGGTTTAGGAAAGGAGAAGGGGAAGTCAGTTGATTGGTCAGTCAGTCAGTCAGTCAGTTGACACAGCCCCTGGTGGATCAGCAGGCAAGAATGGAACTCGAGGGAGAAATTTGAGAAAAAAGTGTACTCAGTGGCCTCTGGTGGATTCGTCAAAAACTGCAAAAAACAAAACGTAGCTCCTGCGATGTATTTGGCGCTCTCCAGAAATGTATACAGGGGTACGTTTTAGGAATGAGCTTGGGTTGCCAAAGTTGTATCTCTATGACACTAAAATGATATTGACAATAAACTCTTCATCTCCTACACTGTGAAAATGGAAAATCTACAGCACTGATGACTTCATGTAACTAAACCTTAATTATCTTTATTATTATACTATGATAAATGTTTCTGGTCTGAGTGAGGCGGTTTTATGAGAAGCACATTGGCCTGATGGACAGCTGCTGATCTTGTGTTTTTCTCCATGTGCTTGATTATATAAAGGTTAGCAGGAGTTTCTGGCTCTTTCTGTGGGCCGATTAATGGCAGCGAGTGGAGGTGAGACAGCAGGACTGATGGAGGAACAATCCTCTGGGCTTTACACCTCTACTACCTCCACCAGAGCTGAGTGACATTACAAACACACGCACACACACACACACACACACTCACTCGACCTCCCTGAGCCCCAAACCATTATTCCTTCCTTTCCTCCAGTATGTCGAGCTTTAAATCCAAACGCTGTTCTGTGGACAGAAAATAACAAAAACCACAAAGAGAAATAAAGACAGAGACAGATTTTTTGTTCTGTTGGGAGAGCCATTAGGCGTTATTAATATTTAGTCCAATCATATTTCAGAGTCTATTTTTTAAAGTCTAAATATTCGATAATAATCCCGACTCCCTACACCGAAGAAATGATACTTGAACCAATTTAAAAACATTACTGTAGTTTGATCAACATAAATAAATAAAAAATTATCTCAAAGAATAACACACAGTATTCTCAATTCAATAAAACATGAATAATGAAACTCAAGAGCAGTGGTCTCAAACTCAATTCCTGGAGGACCGCTGCTCTGCATAGTTTAGCTCCAACCACTTCCAAATCACACCTGCTTAATAGTCTCTAGTAGTCCTTAAACGCCTTGAATAGTTGATCAGCTGTGTTTGAGTAGGGTTGGAGCAAAACTGCAGAGCTGTGGCCCTCCAGGAATCCAGTTTGAGACCTGTGATCTAGAGTTTAACAATCTGACTTTATATATATATATATATATATTATATATATATATATATATATATATATATATATATATAATAATATATTAATTAAAAAATACATTCACACAAAAGGCAATACAAATATTGTTTACTATGAAGTCATTCATTTAATTGTATTTTTTATTCATTCATTTGTTTACCTTCAGCTTAGTCTCTTATTTATCAGGGGTCCCCACAGCAGAATGAACCACCAACTATTCCAGCATATGTTTTACATAGCGCATGCTTTTCCAGTTGCAACCCACTACTGGGAAACACACACTCATATTCACACACACACACTCATACAATACAACCAATTTAGTTCATCAATTCCCCTATAGCACATCAATTCCCCACGCCATCACAGGGAGAACATGCAAACTCCACACAGAAACGCCAACTGGCCCAGCTGGGACTCAAACCAGTGACCTTCTTGCTGTGAGGCCACTGTGTTAACCACTGAGCCGCCCTCAGATGATATTACTTTCTTATTATTATAAATAAACATGCACAGTATGTGAAGTAAAATTATACTTTGATAAAAGGTTGAAAATATCCATAATAAAAAGCTGCATAAAAATAAAATGAAATATAAATGAATGAAATAAAGGCAGCATGGTGGCTCAGGGGGGAATTGATGAACTAAATTGGCCGTAGTGTATGAGTGTGTGTGGGATTGAGTGTGTATGGGTGTTTCCCAGTACTGGGTTGCAGCTGGAAGGGCATCCGCTGTGTGAAACATATGCTGGAATAGTTGGCAGTTCATTCCGCTGTGGCGACCTCTGGAATAGTGACTAAGCTGAAGGGAAATGAATGATTGATATGATCTGACAGATCTGGGTTGTAAACTGCATTCAGAAAGACTTCAGTTTTACTAAGAGAAGAGCAAAAGTTTGAAAGCAGATATGAGAGTTTTAAAGCGGCGGATGCATTATTTATGTTGACCTCCAGACTGAAGATCAGCATCTCCTGAAGGTCAAACAGCTGCTTTACTGAGCGCTTGTAGGAAACGATCACATCGCATTATCTTCTTAAAGCTGTTTATATTGCAGAGCTCCAGGAGAAAGGACAAAGAGCGATCCTGCTGCTGCTGCTGCTGCTGTCCTGCTGAGAGAATCCTTAAAGATCTGGGGATCACCAATGGAGAATACTCTATTGTGCTGTGGCAACAAATAAGTCTGTGTCAAGATTTAAAGGTGCCTCATTTATTAAATTATGCCCCTTTATACAAGATGTAAATATATCTCTTCTGTCTCTAGAGTGTGTGTGTGTGTGTGTGTGTTTGAGTTTGAGCTGAGAATAACACACAGATAATGTCCTCCAGCTCTCTGAAACTGACCCTTTCAGCCTTTGATCCTAACTGTGGTGTTTTGGTGACTGTCGCTTTAAATGCAAATGAGATTGTGCTCTTTTCAGAAGAGGGCGGAGCTACCTCAGCATCGCTATAAATTGAAAACAGTGCTGGTCAGGTGTGCATCTGTGCTTCAGTGTGTGCATCATGCTTCTGTCAGTCTATGTCGCTCCTGTCTCTGTTGATCTAAAACTCCACATCTAGAATCCTCTTAGTCTATGCTGACATTATCTTCAGCAGCTCAAACACTCTAATGGCTAATGGACAGACGGCTGCTTCTCACTCAGGGCTGCTGTTTATGCTAATGAGATGGAGAGATGATGGGCACTAGTGGGCGGGGCTTTCCCCCTCTGATGACACGTACAAAGAGAGAATGTCAATCAAAGTGCTTCTGCATCAAGTCTGATTATAATAAACACAATTAATTACTGTTGAGCATTAGAGACTGGAGATATTCACACACTGCTGACACACACACACACACACACACACACACACACACACACACAACTGTGGTTAAAGTGATTTTTGCATAATAGACCCCCAATAAAAGTCATCTTCTTATTTTATTGCAGAGCTCCAGGATAAAGGACAAAGAGTGATCTTCTGCTGCTGTCCCGGTGAGAGAACTGTGTGAAAACACAGAGTCGTGTCCCCTGACGCCGCCGGGGCCCTCAGTGTGAGAAGAGGCCTACATTTGATGCCTGACTGGTCAAATCTTGGGCAGAATAGTGGTCTGAATCCCGCGGGATCTCGTCTGCGGGCCGGAGAGCAGGAGATGGAGACGGGAAGCTCAGTAATTGTACCGAGGTCTGTTGAGATTTTCTTCCGAGCGGCTCTCGGTAAAAGGAAAGCAGTCCCCTGACAGAGCCCGCAACTTGGGCAGAATAACCCAAAAATAAAAAAACCCAGTGTGCACTCACATATGAGTAACATTCAATTTACCACATGAAAGCCTGTGTGTTCAATACAACACTGCAGCAACCGGTGCACAGATGCACATATTCTGCAGGATCCAGCAGACTACTGCAGATACAACACTTTAGGCAACAATTAAAATCACTTACTACTACCTCATTACCTGCACACTATTAAGATGTTAACTGTTCTTATTCTATATTTCTAATCCTGCCTAAAACCCAGGCCCAGACAGAATTTTGCAGATATTTTATCAATTTCTCTTTATATATTGCATACCACATGAATAAATAAATAAAGACATACATCGCTAGTTCTAGTAGATCATTTGGTATCAGAGGTGTCTTATATGAAAGCTAAAGGCCTCTAGATTTGCTTATTTGAGCACAATATAATCTGATCATGTCTTGATTATGAATGATTTGATTAGGACAGTGCGGTCTGACTCTGCTTAGACTAAAGTCTGCTCACTGAACCTTCAATAATGTCCAGTATAGAATATGTGCTCATGCTGCAGTGGAAACAGAATGAATATTGTGTCTGACTCCATCATGAGCTTGGAGGACTGCATCCATACATCTCTGACATGACTCAAATCACTGATTAATAAAGTCATCTGGAATGGTGAAGAAGCCTTCTTGCAGGACTCCCAGAGTTCATCAAGAGTCTTTGTGTTCATCTTCAACGCCTCCTTCATCTTACCCCAGACCTGCTCAATAATGTTCATGTCTGGTGACTGGGCTGGCCAATCCTGGAGCACCTTGACCTTCTCTGCTTTCAGGATCTTTGATGTGGAGGCTGAAGTATGAGAAGGAGCGCTATCCTGCTGGAGAATTAACCCTCTCCTGTGGTTTGTAATGTAATGGGCAGCACAAATGTCTTGATACCTCACGCTGTTGATGTTGTTCATCCACTCTGCAGATCTCTCGCATGCCCCCATACTGAATATAACCCCAAACCATGATGTCTCCTTTACCAAACTTGACTGATTTCTGTGAGAATCTTGGCTCTATGCTGGTTCC
>NC_079450.1:57174066-57196566 GCF_903798145.1 Danio aesculapii | reverse complement strand
ATCCATCCTGCCTTGTATCAGCGGTTCAGGCTGCTGCACGATTCACCAGATGTAAATCTCCACAAACACTTGATCTTCATGATCTCCATTGCCTCATCTGAAACACAAACACACAGAGAAAGAATCACAGCGGGTGAAAACAGCACTGAATAATTACAGTAATAACTCAACCAAAAGTGAAAATGCCGTCATCGTTTAATCAAACCTGTCTTCAGCGGAGAGTGAGAGATGTTTGGCTGAAGGTTCATCTTCATTTCCACACAAGAGAGGCTGGAAATCATCCAATAATCAATATCAGTAGAAGTAATGATGATGTTGTGTGGAGGAGCAGACCCTGATCATCAATGCTACAGCAGTTAGATCAACTCATTCAGCTGCTGTAGACTGGAGGAGATACAGATGATACGGTTAAGATCAAATATTAATGGTGTGTGTGTGTGTGTGTGTGTGTGTGTGTGTGTGTGTGTTAATGTGCATATGTGTGGTTTTGTATGTGTGTGTGTGTGTGTTTGTGTATGTGTGAATAAATGTGTATGTATAAATGTGTGTGTGTGACTGAGTGAGCTTGTATATGTTTGCGCGCGCGCGTGTGTATTTGTGTGTGTGTGTGTTTGCATGTGTGTGTTTTTATGTGTGAGTGTGTATGTGTTTGCGCACATGTGTATATAAATGTGTGTGTTTGTGTGTGTGTTTAGGTGTGTTTGTAGCACACACTCCTGCTCGTCTCTGTCAGTCTTCAGCAGATTCTAGATCTCTGACAGGCTGTAATTCTCCTCGTCCTCCTCGATTCGTCTCTGCAGGTTCTGATTGTATCTGTGCACCTGACGGCCCAAGGCTCTGTTCGCCATCATGTTCCACCTGCTTTCGGGGCATTATGATATTATGAATAACAATAAATTTAAATCTCATTCTCCTGAAACTTTAAATAAGATTTGCTGGATCTAATCTAATAGCAGACGAGATTTATAATCAGCGAATACATCACGCAAGGCACTTCTGCTGTGTGTGTGTGTGTGTGTGTGTGTGTTGGCAGGATCCCGGGGCCTGTTGACTCTTGATTATTTTGACTCTACAGTTGTAAATTAACATAATTAATTTAAACCATTTTTCCTAAAATCAAAAGGCCGTACAACAAGTGTATCATTGACAGTAAACTGAATATATTACTACTGTAAAATCAAGCACAATGCTGAAATGTGAGAATATTTGATTTGGTAACACTTTATTTTGATGGTTCATCTGAGTATTAGTAGACTGTCTGCTTAATATCAGTTGATACAGACATTCAACAGACATTTAACTGACTAGAAGAAACTCTGCAAGTACATGTCAACTTATCTTAACCCCAACCTAACAGTCTACTAATAATCTAATGAGAATTAGTCTGCATGTAGATGCAGTGTGACTTAAATTCAACAGACGGACCATCAAAATAAAGTGTGACCTTTGATTATGTTACTAATTGTCATTGACTTTAAAATTGACATTAGCCTGTGTGAACAGCGTTTTTTTATTATTTTTTTACATTTACCGGTTAAGTCGTTAATGTAATTTTACGGATATTTTCCGATATCAATGTGTGAAAGGGGCTGATAACAGAGCTGAAGATAACATAGTTGACAGTAACAGAGTTGACGATAACAGAGTTGATGATAAAAAAGTTGACAATAACTTTTGATGACAATAACTTAGTTGATGATAACAGTTAATGATAACAGAGCTGACAGTAACAGAGTTGACAACAACAGAATTGACAATTACAGAGTTGAGAGTAATATAATTGGCGACAACAGGTTTACAGTAACAGAGTTGACAATTACAGAGTTAACAATAAAAGAGTTAATGATAACAGAGTTTATGATAACAGAATTGATGATAAAGTTGACAATAACAGAGTTGAGAGAAATAGAGTTGGCGACAATAGGTTTACAGTAACAGAGTTGATGATTACAGCGTTAACAATAACAGAGTTGACGATAACAGAGTTGATGATAAAGTTGACAATAACAGAGTAGATGATAACAGAGTTGAGGATAACAGAGTTGATGATAAAGTTGACAATAACAGAGTAGATGATAACAGAGTTGAGGATAACAGAGTTGAGGATAACAGAGTTGAGGATAACAGAGTTGAAGATAACAGAGTTGAGGATAACAGAGTTGAGAGTAATAGAGTTGACGATAACAGAGTTGACGATAACAGAGTTGAAGATAACAGAGTTGACGATAACAGAGTTGACGATAACAGAGTTGAGGATAACAGAGTTGAGGATAACAGAGTTGAAGATAACAGAGTTGAGGATAACAGAGTTGACGATAACAGAGTTGAGAGTAATAGAGTTGACGATAACAGAGTTGATGATAACAGAGTTGAGGATAACAGAGTTGACGATAACAGAGTTGAAGATAACAGAGTTGAAGATAACAGAGTTGACGATAACAGAGTTGACGATAACAGAGTTGAAGATAACAGAGTTGACGATAACAGAGTTGACGATAACAGAGTTGAAGATAACAGAGTTGAAGATAACAGAGTTGAGAGTAATAGAGTTGACGATAACAGAGTTGATGATAACAGAGTTGAGGATAACAGAGTTGACGATAACAGAGTTGAAGATAACAGAGTTGACGATAACAGAGTTGACGATAACAGAGTTGAGAGTAATAGAGTTGACGATAACAGAGTTGATGATAACAGAGTTGAGGATAACAGAGTTGACGATAACAGAGTTGAAGATAACAGAGTTGACGATAACAGAGTTGACGATAACAGAGTTGAGAGTAATAGAGTTGACGATAACAGAGTTGACGATAACAGAGTTGAGAGTAATAGAGTTGACGATAACAGAGTTGATGATAACAGAGTTGAGGATAACAGAGTTAAGGATAACAGAGTTGAGGATAACAGAGTTGACGATAACAGAGTTGAAGATAACAGAGTTGACGATAACAGAGTTGACGATAACAGAGTTGAGAGTAATAGAGTTGACGATAACAGAGTTGAGGATAACAGAGTTGAGGATAACAGGTTTGTCGATAACATATTTGATGGTAACTATGAAGAAATTCATCAAAATGTTCATGTGAGTAAAAGGGGAACTATTCCTTTAATAATCTTTAAATCACACAATATAAATGATGTATTTTTTATTATTGATTCTGATTGGTGTTGCTTTTCAAGCTTAATATTTCAGTGGTTTTTGTTTAAGACGGCGTCTGCTGTTCTTTTAAGTGAATCGTTTACCTGCAGTGTTTTTACTCATTCAAAGCCTTTTTCCTTTTCAGAGCCCAAAAGATGTTTAGAAGAATGTCAGGCTTATAGTTTATCATTTATTTAGCTCAAGTGACATGTTTCACTGTGGTATTGGACGTCAGAGGACTTCCGATTCACTGCTCGGTAAGAAAAGACACAATCCTCCATCAAATGATGTACAAATCACCTGTTACCATAACACGACCTGCTTTACAAATACATCTGCAGAAGACTTGTAAAGTCTAAGAAAAGTCTCATATATCTTTCAAATATGAAATAACTTGCATATCATTTCTTTAAGTCTGCGTGAAATCACATGAGTCTTAAAGTGAACAATTAATCTGTGTGAGTTAATCCAATGGGGGAAAATTTGTTTTTGCTGATCTTTAATCTTCTGTTGTGGAACAGCAGTTGTTCTCTGATCATTCTGATTGGGTGAAATGTGCTTAGCCACGCCCCCTGCAACTGTTAAATTGTTAGCTATTATATAGAAGAGCTCAAAAAATAAACCCCACCCCCTTCTCAATATTCAGTTTGAGTTAGAAGTACATCATTATACTGAAATAAGAGTCTGCAGCAACAGATTTACTTGTTCAATTGTTTGTTTTTAGTCCTATAAGCTCTATAGATCTCTCTATGTGGCTGTGGTTCACTGCAAGTGACAGATGAGAGGCGGAGCTCAAATATGAAACCCCACCCCCTACTCAATATTTAGATTCCGTCTGACTTTAGTAGAATGTAAAGATTCAGTATCTCCTTTTAAAAGACTGATTAGATCAGATGAGATTTGCATTGTTTTGCATTTGAATGAGGATCTCTGTGCTCCACACTGGCTTAACTAATGACCTGTAATTAACCTAAAGAGGCTTTGACAAATGAGTGTGTGTTAAGCAGAGGGTCAGAAGCAGAGGATCCATCGATTCAAGAGCATTTTAGGCCATGTGTTCATCTGAGACAGGCATGAACATATCAATGAGAAAGCAATTCATTCATTTTCCTTCGACTTAGTCCCTTATTTATCAGTGGTTACCACAGCGCAATGAACCGCCAACTATTCCAGCATATGTTTTACACAAGGATGCCCTTCCATCTGCAACCCAGTACTGGGAAACATCCACACACACTCATTCATACACACACTCATACACTACGGCCAATTAGTTGATCAGTTCCCCTATAGCGCATGTGTTTGGACTGTGGGGGAAACCGGAGCACCCGGAGGAAACCCACACCAACACGGGGAGAACATGCAAACTCCACACAGAAACACACACTGACCCAGCCGGGACTCGAACCAGAGACCTTCTTGTGTGCGTGTGTGTGTGTGTGTGTGTTTCTGTCTGTGTGAGTGTGTTTGAACTCCAGAGGTAAGGTCACACAAGGACACACACACACACACACACACACACACACACACACAGGCACACACACACACACACACACACAGGCACACACACACAGTGCACTTTGCGGTTCATGAAATCACAGAGAGCATTGTTGCATTAGGAGAGGTGGTCTGGAAGACCCTTAGACAGAGAGCAGAGTGTGTTCATCAGGGAATACACATACACACGCACACAACCACACACACACGTGCACACACACACACACACACAGAAACTCCTGCTCTATATAAAGTGCTGGAGATTTTGATTGTCATCCTTTATAATGAAGGTGCAGCCAATCGGCAGGAAAGGTCACTCTATTCCAGTTGACCAGAGGGGATTATGGGTCGGGAAATTGCAGCGCGTTGCTTTTGTGGCACTGGAATGTAAACCGGATTCTGGGAAACGTGACCTCGTATAAGAGACTGGATACAAAACACCCTTGGGAAGGTTACGAGTCTGACCATGGAGATCTTGCTTATTTGTGTTCCTGCATGGAAACATTTAAAGTCTCATTTTAATTCTTTATCCAAATTTCCAACTGAGGATTTCACAAGTGACGTTTCACACAGTGTTGTCTATTATATATGTTTATTCTGTCAAAATATTGGATTTATTTTGATAATAACTGGAACAGTATTTAAACAACAACAGCAACAACCATGATAATAATAATAATAATAATAATAATAATAATTATAATAATAATAACAACAACAACAACAACAACAACAACAATAACAACAACAACAACAACAACAACAACAACAACAACAACAACAACAACAACAACAACAACAACAACAACAACAACAACAATAATAATAATAATAATTTTAATAATAATAATAATTTTAATAATAAAGCTAAATAAAAATACACAGAAAAAAATAATGCTAAATAATATATATATAAAGATAGATAGATAGATAGATAGATAGATAGATAGATAGATAGATAGATAGATAGATAGATAGATAGATAGATAGATAGATAGATAGATAGATAGATAGATAGATAGATAGATAGATAGATAGATAGATAGATAGATAGATAGAAAGAAAGCTAGGATCATTATTATTAGCCATCTTAATATAATATTTATTTCTCCATTGTCTATAGAACAAATTGTTGTCCAATAACTTGCCTAATTAACCTAATTAAGCTTTTAAATAGCACTTTACGTTAAATACTAGTGTCTTGCAAAGCAATCTGTAAAGTATTATGTACTGTCACAAAATAAATTAGTAATTAAAAATTAGTTATTAAAACTGTTAAGTTTAAAAAAAGACTTAAATCTGTTAGACTTGGGAAATATTAGAATGAAAAAAAAATTCACTGGATGGAGAATCTCCTGCCCAAACACACACAGTAGTAGGCTGTATGTACAGTAATAAGTATAGAATTATTCCCCCTTTATTACATGTAAACTATGCTATATATATATTTACATGCGTCAGAAAAATAAAGACCTGGAATGCTTTAAGCTGTGAAACCAAATGTGGGCTTGAACTCACACAGCTTCCATTTACTGTGCGGAAATGAAGAGTTGAGCAGAAACAGAAGATCAGTCTCCACCTGCTGGACAAACTGCAGCATGACAACTGATGGAAATATCCAGACTAATCAGCTGAAAACACACAGAGCAAGGCTGCCGAACTCTGCTTCTGCACTCTTACCTGTGCGTTTCAAACAAGCTTAAAGGACTCAGATTGACCAGGTGTGATTAATTAAGATTAGAACTGAACTGTGTTGAACTGAGTTTGACACCTGTGATGGAGAGGGGTTCCAATGCACTGCATACACCTGTACATACAACAACAGTGAATGAATGAATTCACGAATGAATGAATGAATTCACGAATGAATGAATGAATTCACGAATGAATGATTGAATGAACAAATGAATGAAATACTGAATTAATGCATGGATTAATGAATGACTGAATGCATGAATGAATACACAAATGAAAAAATGAATGAATGAGATAAGACAGAATGGATGTATGAATGAATTAATGCATGAATTAATGAATGAATAGATAAATGAATAAATAGATTAATGAACAAATAAATAAATGAACGCATAGATGAATGAATGAATGAATGACTGAATTAATACCATAATGAATGAATACATTACAAATTAACAAATAAATGAATGAATAAATTAATTAGTACAAGAATGAATGAATACATTAGCAAATTAACAGTTAAATGAAGGAATGAAAAAGAAAGACTGAATGATAAAATGATTGAATGAATAAGAATGAATGAATGAACGAATGAAATGAATGAATGAACGAATAAACGAACGAACGAACGAACGAACGAGCGAATGAACGGATGAATGAACACATAAATGCTTGAATGAATGAATACATGAGTGAATGAACAAATGATTGAAATACTGAATAAATGCATGAAATAATGAATGCATGAATGTATGGACAAATACACAAATTAATGAACAAATGAATGAATGAAATAAATAAAGACTGAATGGATGCATGAATTGCTGCATAGATATATGAATGAATAAATACATGAATTAATGAACAAATTAATGAATTAATGCACAGATGATTGAATGAATGAATGAATAAATTAATGAGAAAATAATACAAGAAAGAATGAATACATTAACAAATTACAAATACATGAAGAAATGAATGAAGGACTGAATGAATGAATGCATGGATAAATAAATGAATGAATGAATATATGAATGAATACATGAATTAATGAATGGACAAAAAAATGACTAAATTAACACATGAAGACATGAAAAATAAACAAACGAATAAATTACCAAAAAAAAACAAATTCATGAACACATGAATTAATGAACAAAGGAAAGCCTGCATGAATGAATGTATGCATGAATGAATGAATGAATGAATGGATGGATGGATGGATGGATGGATGGATGGATGGATGGATGGATGGATGGATGGATGGATGGATGGATGGATGGATGGATGGATGAATGAATGAATGAATGAACGAATTGTATGATGTTTCGAAATGTATGATAAACGTATAGAAGTGCCGAATATATCATATGTGCAAATGAGTGCCCTTGATTTAAATATCAAACATTTCCCACATCAGCATACTGTATATATGACAATAAACCCAGTTTGTTCACTCTCAGAGTTTGAGAAAACGGTTTGAAATCGATCAGATGTGTAGGTGTGTCTCTGTTAGAACACATGGAGCAGACGAGAATGAAAAACAGCCGCTTCAATGTGGAAAACACAGCATCAGAAACAAGCTAATACTGTATGAAGAGGAGCTGAGGTTAAACTGCTGAGCAAATAATGTCCAGTGTGAGTGCAAATCCTGCCTAACACATTTACTGAGGGATTACACAGAGTCATGGGAACACACACACACACACTTACGCACACACACTCTCTCTCCGTAAAGAAACACAGTACTTTTATAAAAAGTTACTTTTCCTTCGGCTCAGTTGCTTTATTCATCAGGGGTCGCCACAGCGGAATGAACCGCCAACTATTTCAGCATATGTTTTACACAGAGGATGCTCTTCCAGCCACAACCCAGTGGTGGGAAACACCCATACACACACACATACTCATACACTACGGCCAGTTTAGTTGATCAGTTCCCCTATAGCGCATGTGTTTGGACTGTGGGGGAAACTGGATAACCTGGAGGAAACCCACGCCAACACGGGGAGAACATGCAAACTCCACACAAAAACACCAACTGACCCAGCCGGGACTCGAACCAGAGAACTTCTCGCTGTGAGGCGATTGTGCTACCCACTGCGCCACCGTGCTGCCCATTACGTAAGATAATAGAAATTAAGAGTAAAATAAGTAAAAATAAACTGCATAACACAAGTCAGTATTGTCATACAGTGAGAGGGTCTCACTTTAATCAGTGCATAAAATCAGAAGTGAATGCAGAGGTAACACTAACACACACATCTCCTCTTCCCATAATCCACTTCATTGGTATCATTGAATCTGGAGCTGCTTTAAATGTGTTGGTGTCTGCAAGATCAGATGAACCTCGGGGAGCTGTGTGTGTGTGTGTGTGTGTGTGTGTGTATCTGCTCTTCAGACTGGCAGAATGGCTTTAACCATATGTATGCATCTGTTGGTCCACTCTCTAATCAATAATGTAATGAGTAGGACCATCCGTCCCCTGAAGACCACTCACACCAACACAACCACACTCATCTCTGCAGGAGCAAAGCATCACATTTACTTACAATGTTCAGCATAAGTGAGTATACACCGCTCACAGATCTCTCTTTTACATTCATATCATCTCCAGCACGCTTTACAGTGTTATATTAGTGCAGATACACAAGTCAGTAGATGAACTAATCTAACAAACAATTGAAGATCACAGAGCAAAAAACGAGTACACCTAACTTAATATGTTGGGGAAAATATGGCATCTAATTTTAATCAAGAGGAAAAATGACTAAAACTAATGTTTAATGATGAGCACAACTTTAGATTTGAATAATTAATCTCTCTCACACTCCAGCCCGGTGTCCAGACGTCCCGGCAGATTGTCCAGCGGCTCCTCAATCCCCAAACCTGTCTTTATGTTTCAGCTTGTGTTTGCCAGACCACAGATCAGCTCAGTGTTAATGATCCTCAAGTGCTCTGGACAGTTGCTGAAGAGAGATCTGACACAGCCATTATCACTTCACTTCTTCATCTGTTCGCTGATTAATGCCTGCAGAGGTCAGAGGTCACCAGACACTCCACAACTCATCTACCTGTTACATTACACACACTTCACGTTGACTAATTTGATAAATACATCCTCAAGGGGAAATTAAACTATAGCCGACTATAAAACTAAAGGACTACAGTCATTTAAAGTTCTGTTCTGTATAGTGTTTTTGAACCATACACTGTCTGTTGTGGGGATATTATAGTTGGCATGGTAATACATTTATCATAGCGATTAATCTGTTGTGGCGATTTTATAGTTGCTATGGTAACGCATTAACTACAACAATTAATCTGTTGTAATTCTATTGTTGCTATGTTAATGCATCAACTACAGTGATTAATCTGTTGTGGTGATTGTTTAGTTTTTATGGTAACACATTAACAATATTGATTCATATTTTGAGGTGATTATATAGTTGTTATGGTAACAAACTACAGCAATTAATATGTTGTCATGGTTCTATAGCTGCTATGGTAACACATTGACTAAAATGACTAATCAGTTGAGGTGATTCTATATAGTTGCTATGGTAAAAACAACTATAGTGATTAATCTGTTGTGGTGGTTCTATAGTTGCTATGGTAAAAACAACTATAGTGATTAATCTGTTGCGGTGGTTCTATAGTTGCTATGGTAAAAACAACTATAGTGATTAATCTGTTGCGGTGGTTCTATAGTTGCTATGGTAACAAACTAATGTGATTAATCTGCTGTGGTGAGTCTACAGTTGCTATGGTAACAAATTATGGTGATTAATCTGTTGCAGTGGTTCTATAGTTGCTATGGTAAAACAAACTACAGTGACTAATCTGTTGTGGTGATGCTATGGTTGCTATGGTAACAAACTACAGTGATTAATATGTTGCGGTCGTTCTATAGTTGCTATGACAACAAACTACAGTGATTAATCTGTTGTGGCGAGTCTACAGTTGCTATGGTAACAAACTACAGTGATTAATTTGTTGTGGTGAGTCTACAGTTGTTATGGTAACAAACTATGGAGATTAATCTGTTGCAGTGGTTCTATAGTTGCTATGGCAACAAACTACATTGATTCATCTGTTGCAGTGGTTCTATAGTTGCTATGGTAACAAACTACAGTGATTACTGTTGTGGTGGTTCTATAGTTGCTATGGTAACAAACTACAGTGATTAATCTGTTGTGGTGAGTTTACAGTTGCTTTGGTAACAAACTACAGTGATTAATCTGTTGCAGTGGTTCTATAGTTGCTATGGTAAAACAAACTACAGTGATTGATTTGTTGTGGTGATGCTATGGTTGCTATGGTAACAAACTACAGTGATTAATCTGTTGCGGTCATTCTATAGTTGCTATGGTAACAAACCACAGTGATTAATCTGTTGTGGTGGTTCTATTGTTGCTATGGTAACACAAACCACAGCGATTAATCTGTTGTGGTGGTTCTATAGTTGATAAGGTAACTCCTTAACTATAGTGATAAATATGTTGTGGTGATTCTATAGTTGCCATGGTAACACATTAAATATAGAAACTAATCTGTTGTTGTAAATTCTACAGTTGCTATGGTAATGCATCAACTATAGTAATATAAACAAATGACCCAATGCTGCAGTATTCTCCAACTATATTGCATATTATTATACAGCACACCACACTTTACTATAGTAAAAACTAAACTATACTACAGTATTAATTACAGTTTATCAGTTAACTATAGTCAATACTACAGTATGCTGGAGCATTTATTAACAGAGGGTACAGTAATATTTACAGTATAATACACTTTAATGTAGTATTTCTGTAGTATTTATTGTCATGTGGGAAATCAAGCCCTTCTCTACATCATTCATTTTGTTTTCGGCTTAGTCCCTTTATTCATCAGGGGTCGCTACAGTGGAATGAACCACCAACTTATCCGACATGTGTTTTACACAGCAGATGCCCTTCCAGCCGCAACCCAACACTGGGAAGCACCCACACACTCCTGCACACAATTTAGCTTATTCAATTAACCTGTACCACATGTGTTTGGACTGTGGGGGAAACCGGAGCACCCGGAGGAAACCCACGCCAACACGGGGAGAACATGCAAACTCCACACAGAAACACACACTGACCCAGCCGGGACTTAAACCAGCGACCTTCTTGCTGTGAGGCGATTGTGCTACCCACTGCGCCGCCGTGACGCCCTGCTCTATATCTCTCATTGAATATCCTGTTTCCCACAGAGATATGGCGCATTACAGAAATATAATGAAATGTGAATGCCGTTTGAACAGATTGCTCACAGATCTATGACAAATTACTTCAGCGTACAATTTACTGCGCTGCAAATTTGTATTTGCAGGAACTTGTTCAGTGAATGTGATAAAACAATATTAGAAATGATGGTGATAAATGTGAAGTTGGTGTTTGTCAGCGTTTCTGCTCATCATCTGCATTTTTTGTCCATCCAGCTGAATGAAAAACACTCCAAATATCACATCTATCATGCGGCGTGTCAGATTGTGTGAGTCCTCTCCTGAACGCACTAGACTGGCAGAAACGCTCTTTAATCAAATGTCAGAGCTTTCATCCTCCCACTGTAACATTCAATTAAAAGCGGCTGACAACTGTATTTACCTCTCTATTGGCTCATTCAGCTGTATGGATGTTGCGTTCAATAAAAACACAGCACTTGTATTGTATGCGCTGGGCCAATGTTCTTCAACCGCACATGATAATAAAGCAATCTTTCATGCAAATAGAAAATCATGTCTGGGTATTTCACAGTTGTATGAGTTCAGTTTGTGAATTATACACTTCACACTTTGCATGTACACTTCAGGCTCAGTTCAGTAGTGGAGACTGAGCTTTATTAAAGGTCACACTTTTTAACCAGTAGGTGGAGACATGTCATTGTTTTTATGAGTGAATTGTTGAATCGAGAACATTTCATGATCATTTAAGAGTCATTGAATCGCTCATCTTAACTGATTCATTCAAAAACAAATAAATCATGTGTTTAAGAGTGAGTCATTGAATCGCTTACTCAATTGATTCATTTAAGATTGAACTCTGTGGCTGCCTTATCATCATCTCATGATCATGTTATGAATCGTGAATCATTTCACTGGTTTTATGAATGAGTCATTGAATCAAGAACAAATCATGATATGATCAAGAACATTCAACCAATTCATTCATTCATTCATTCTTTTCGGCTTAGTCCCTTTATTAATCCGGGGTCGCCACAGCGGAATGAACCGCCAACTTATCCAGCCCATGTTTTATGGAGTGGATGCCCTTCCAGCAGCAACCCATCACTGGGAAACATCCATACACACTCACACTCATACACTACTCCCAATTCACCTGTACCGCATGTGTTTGGACTGGAACCAGAGCATCCGGAGGAAACCCACGCGAATGCAGGGAGAACATGTAAACTCCAGACAGAAATGCTAACTGACCCAGCTGAGGTTCGAACCAGCGACCTTCTTGCTGTGAGGCGACAGCACTACCTACTACGCCACTGTGTCGCCCTCAACCAATTCATTCAAGAGTGAACCAATTCACTTTTCAGGAGTCATTGGTTTGCTCACTCCACTTATCCATTCAAACAAAAAGTCCCAAAACAAATGCTCCTTCTACCAGGACACCAAGAAATCAAAGACCAAAAAATCCTAATAAACTAAATACATTTTAAAAAGTGTCAATTAAAGTGTGCGACAGCCTCGATTATGTTTCATATTATTACAGTAAATAATAGTTTGAATATTTCTAGTAAGAGAGCTGTGATATTTATCATTATTAGCACACACACATCGATGATAACACAGTTAATGTGTATGATTGTAGCATATATGAACTGAAATAAACCATTAACCCTTTCCTTCCCTGGACAGACACTAACTATGGTTTAACTCTGGGTTTATAAATGCTAGCTGAGAAAACACACACACACACGGGTTGTGCTAACAAATTCATCAGGGCAGGGAACTGCTGTTAGTGATTAATGGCGGGGTCAGAGGCTGACAAGTGTTTTAATTTGATTGGACGGCCAGATAAAAGCGCAGTTTCTGAACGGGATCCAGTGGGACTCGCTCTATAATCCCGTTTCTGTGCGTCAGCCGCTGAATAAAACACTCCTGCTGGATATATCAGTCTCTCCAGGGTTTCCCAGGAGTTCTTTCTGATATCTGCACCCTAAAATGACTGATTTGCAGCAATATTTGTGGCATTATTTAGCAATTTCAAGATTTAATTTGTCACCAAATAACATTTAAACTCATTAACATATTGATAATGAAACTAATAAAGTAATAAAGTAAATTTAAAGTGCCCACAAGTTTATTTTACAATACTCTTTCCTTTTTCACAGCTTGTAGCTATTTGTCAACTTTAGACTATGCCAACAATGCATGAACATCATGCTCTGCACACACACACACACACACACACACACACACACACACACACACACACACGCACACACACACACACACACACACACACACACACACACACACACTGATTTTTGCTCTGCCACTGTGTTATATTATATTATATTATATTATATTATATTATATTATATTATATTATATTATATTATATTATATTATATTATATTATATTATATTATATTCACACCTTTAGGTGGACTATATTAGTGATCTAAAATAGAGAATAGTGAGGCTGATTTCGGATACAGCCTTTTTTTGCAACCAGTTTGTTGCTCTGCACCCTAACTTGAGTGCACTAGCCAGTGTGCACTAGAGTCAGCATTAAGCTCGGCAGGTGGAGGTGATTTACTAATTAGCAGGTCAGAACACTCAGCGCAGAGCACAAGCTACTTTCCTAAGTCCACTACAACCAAACGAATCTCCAAACAGTGAGTGTGAATGTTTAGGTTATGTGTGTGCTGCGGTTGTGTTGTGTTGTGTTGCATCAGCTGTGTTTGAACACGATTGTCTTGGTTTTAGTTGTTATTTGAAGAGCATATCTGTTTGTTTATTTACTATATCAGTTTAGCATTTCTGGTTAGTGATTAGGTCTGGTTTTCTATATACAGAGTTCATTCAGATCCAAATCTTTAAATCAGGTGTGCTCGACCCTGTTCCTGGAGTTCTACCTGAGCCAATTAATTTGAGAAGGGTACAAATAGAGGACGAAGCCAGCTCAAAGTGGGTGGGACTTAAACTCCAAGTGGGCGGTACAAAACTGGATTTTTTTATTTATTTATTGCCTTGTACATGACACAATATTGTGCTTAATGAATGTCTACACCTACCCCAAGCCTAAACCCAACCTCACAGCAGCCTGGTGTACTTTATTAATGTCTACACTACCTAAACCTAGCTCACCTGCAGTGTAAATCCTTCCACTTGGAGGTCTCCAGGCTGCAGTGATACCTACTTGATTAATTTGGACCTGAACAGCACTTGATACTTACAGGTGTGTTTGTGTTGCAACTGAAATCTGCAGGAAGGTAGATCTCCAGGAACAGGGTTGATCAGCCCTGCTTTAAAGAGTGTTTAAAATGATTCAGAATAACAGTATACACAGGTAACACAGTGTCTTATATATACATGGTGCTAATATATTTAATATTTGTGCTCATGTGAGAAGAAAGCTTTGTCTATTAACTCTTGTGATACTTCTGTGTGCTGGTACAGTTTTGTTTGCATTTGTGACACTTAATGATTGTATATGCTTGACTAATGAATGATTGATCGCTGCATCAAACCTTTGAGAAATAAAAGCATGATCTGGTCAATGAGTGGAATCTCACCACTAAGTGTTCTCCTGAATAACAGTGAGGATTTAAGCACATAGTGCTTCCTCTTAAAGATGAACTTTACTGAGGCTGAGAATAAGGGTGGGGCTAAGCTGCTGTGGGTGATGTCATCAGGATTATTAACTATGCACACAGTGATTGGCTGTCGAGGAGGGGGAGGAGTCTTTGTCAGAACTTTTTTTTGTGGAAACTGTTGTCATGAAATATCTATCTATCTATCTATCTATCTATCTATCTATCTATCTATCTATCTATCTATCTATCTATCTATCTATCAAGTAAATGTTTAAACTGCAGGTTAAGTGAATAATTACAATCTAAAAACTGTTCTTTGATTTAAATTCTGTAGACATCAAAAATTTGTAATAATGATAATCACGATGATAATAATAAATCATTATAATAAAATAAGATATAAGATTATGTATTATTATTCTTGTTGTTTCTGTTATTGTTTAATAATAATAATAAATCATGATAATAAATTATGATTTGTGATTGTTGTTTATTATTATTATTATTATTATTATTATTATTATTATTATTATTATTATTATTATTATTATTAATGTTACTGTTACTGTTAATGATAGTAATGATGATGACGATAATAATAATAATAATAATAATAATAATAATAATAATAATAATAATAATAAAATCATAATTTATTATCGTTATTATTATTATTATTATTATTATTATTATTATTATGATTATCAATGTTATTGATGATAGTGATGATGACGATGATAATAATGATTATAATAATAATAATTGTATTACGATTTATTATTATTATCATTATTATTATTAATTTTAATATTAATAGTAATAATAATAATTATAGTAATAATAATAATAATAATAATAATAATAATAATAATAATGCATCATAATACAATTATTATTATTATTAATATTATTATTGTCATCGTCATCATCACTATCATCAATAACATTAATAATAATAATAATAATAATAATAATACATCATACATCACACCTACACAGATTATTGAATATTTGAGATTTTTTTTTTTTGAGTTTCACCACAGTTTTCAGGGCAGCTGCCAATGTGTTACTGTTTAAAATATATAAATTAATTAATTAAAAAATAAATAAATTTATATATATATATATATATATATATATATATATATATATATATATATATATATATATATATATATATATATATATATAAATAAATGAAAAATAATTAAATATAAAAAATAATGACTATATATATAGTATTATTATTATCATTATTTATTTTTTTTTTTTTTAATGGGAAAAATCTCTAATCCCAAAATCACCAAACTAAAAACCCAAAATAAAAAATAAAAACATTTTTGGGTCTGTCTGTATTTGACCCAACCTTAGATTACAACAGCCCAGCATTTTTTAGTGTATGAAAGCTTAAGACTGCACAAAATGAACAAACAGTGAAATTCCCATAAAGAAAAAATCTCCTGAAGCATCTGTTCTAGAGCAGCGCTTGTGCAGAGAAGAGTGTGTGTGTGTGTGGTCTGATCAGAGACACACGGAGGGAAACACACACCTCTGCAAACAGACTCTCTGAGAGCAGCACACACACAGATATCAGCAGTTCAACACACACTTTCCTCTAAAAAATAAAAGCTGCAGGCATTGATCCACACGCCTTTATAATGGACTCAAATAACAACTCTATTACAGGCCCATCGCTGCGTGTGGCTAGGAAATTAGCGGCTAACCTGTCAATATTCATTCCACCGAAAGCCATTACGTGTTATAAGAGAACAAAAGTGTCCGAAGTCCTCAAACCCGGCAATCGATTGCATTTCAGAGGCCGAAGAGAAGAAGAAAAGCCCGTTTGTGCCAACATACGGCAAATTAAATCAATGCGCTGCCTCCCGCGAGCAGATGGGTGTTTTAACAGTCAGTTAGCCTTTAGATAATTGAGGCGTCGACTCCGGAGTCATAAAACGGATGACTTGTTTATACATTTCGCCAGGAGTAGATCAGTGAGGTTAAATAAATGAAATCCCATTTGTCAGACGGTAATAAATGGCAGCGGTTCCCCCTCCCCGTGGCGGCTAAAAAAACGCCGATGTTTGGCCTAATAAATACGCAGGGGCCAATGGAGGCGCGCGCTCTTCTATTGATAGGGTAACAGCTTAATGAAACGCCGGCTTGTTTTTTCCCCTCTCCTCCTGCACCCGGTGATAAGTAGCAAAGCAACCAAGCCTGTAATTACAATCTTACAGAAACCCCGGCCAATCTGTATATAAATCTCACCATCCAATTACAAGATGTAATAATTTTGCAGTCAAGCTGGTAATGAGGTCTAATACTCATGCATGTGATAATCCCCCCTGGATGCTGACTCTATCAGATGTTGGCTTTGTAATTATACTGGCAGAAAATCATTATTTCATGTTCAGCAGAAAAATGAGGTTGGTGCTGGAGTTAATTTTCTCCATGCTCCGTCAAGCGTAGACAAAATTTTAATGATTTAATCATTATCCACGATGCTGTCTGCAATTGACCCGTGTTACTGGCGTGTGGCTACATTTGCACAGTTAAGAGTCCCTGATACATGGCCAGGCTTGCCAGGTAGAGCTTTTCCGCGCGTAATTGTGCCACAATAAAACTATTACGCTAATGGAAAGGAAATCTATAGTGTAAAAGCTGCTGTCTCGTTTAACAGCCGCACGCTGAACGTAAATCACAATCTGAGACGCTGTTATTGGTGTTAACGCTGTTATTGGTGTTACTGCTGTTATTGGGGAATTATCCTCAACATTCAGCTTGATTGAGGGCTTTTACATTCTTATTTATGTTGTTCTTGATTATCATCATTAATGATGAGAGAAAGGTCACTCGTGTTGAGAATGTTGAACAGACCAAACATGAGGAGGGTCAGGTTATCTTCTTATAGGCAAAAATAAAGCAATATTATGTGCCAATACAGGTAATCAGACAGCAGGGGTATTTAGAGTAAATATGCTAAACTATTTAGACTATTTGCTAAATATTAGTAAATATGCTAAACTATTTGATATGCATATGCATTCAGATATGTTAATGACATGCACAATGGTAACGAATACACAAATATAGCGGATGGTGAGTTGGTCAACAACAGCATGTAATAAGCAGGTAATAAGCATGTAATGAGCAGGTAGTATGCTCCACAAAGCTATTACGCTAATGGAAAGGAAATCTATAGTGTAAAAGCTGCTGTCTCGTTTAACAGCCGCACGCTGAACGTGAATCACAATCTGAGACGCTGTTATTGGTGTTAACGCTGTTATTGGGGAATTATCCTCAACATTCGGCTTGATTCGAGGGCTTTTACATTCTTATTTATTTTGTTCTTGATTATCATCATTAATGATGAGAGAATGTTGAACAGACTGAACACGAGGAGTCATTAGACCAAAATGGTTTCAATAGTTTTGCATGTCAAGTTGCGCAGTTTAATTTACAAATTCTGATCTTTACAAAACAATCAAGATGCTAATCTTTGTTTGTTTAGGTTATTTTGTGATAGGCAATAATGGAGCAATATTTTGCATTAATACAAGTAATCAGACAGCAATGATAAGCAAGTAACATGCAGGTAATAAGGTGGTAATTTGTAGGTAATAATCGGGTAATAGTCAGGTATTATGCAGGTAAAAATCAGTAAAAAAAAACAGGTAATAATCAGGTAGTATGCTGGAAACAAGCAGGTAATAAGGAGGTAATTTAGGTTATAATCAGGTAGTATGCATGCAATATGCAGGTAATAAGCAGGTAGTATGCTGCTAATAAGCAAGTAATATGCAGGCAATATTCATGTAAGAAGTAGCTAGTATGCAGGGAATAAGCAAATAATATGCAATAATAAGCAAATAAGCAATAATATGCAGGTAATAAGGTGGTAATGTAGGTAATATTTATGTATTAGGAATGTAATGAGCAGGTAATAAGCAGCTACTATGCAGGAAATAAGCAAATAATATGCAGCTAATAAGGTGGTAATATGTAGGTAAAACTCATGTAATGAGCAGGTAATAAGCAGCTAGTATGCAGGAAATAAGCAAATAATGTGCAGGTAATAAGGTGGTAATATGTAGGTAAAACTCATGTAATGAGCAGGTAATAAGCAGCTAGTGTGCAAGGTAATAAGCAAATAATATGCAGGTAATAAGGTGGTAATATGTAGGTAATAATCGGGTATTAATCAGGTAGTGTGCAGGTAAAAAACAGTTAATAATCAGGTAATAAGGAGGTAATTTAGGTTATAATCAGGTAGTATGCATGCAATATGCAGGTAATAAGCAGGTAGTATGCTGCTAATAAGCAGGTAATATGCAGGCAATATTCATGTAAGAAGTAGCTAGTATGCAGGGAATAAGCAAATAATATGCAGGTAATAAGGTGGTAATATGTAGGTAATATTCATGTAATGAGCATGTAATAAGCAGGTAATAAGCAGCTAGTATGCAGGTTATAAGCAAATAATATGCAGGTAATAAGGTGGTAATGTAGGTAATATTCATGTATTGAGAATGTAATGAGCATGTAATAAGCAGCTAGTATGCAGGTTATAAGCAAATAATATGCGGGTAATAAGGTGGTAATATGTTGGTAATAATCTGGTAATAATCAGGTAGTGTGCAGGTAATAATCAGGTAATAAGCAGGTAATAAGGAGGTAATTTAGGTTATAATCAGGTAGTATGCATGCAATATGCAGGTAATAAGCAGGTAGTATGCTGCTAATAAGCAGGTAATATGCAGGCAATATTCATGTAATAAGTAGCTAGTGTGCAGGAAATAAGCAAATATGCAATAATAAGCAAATAAGCAATAATATGCAGGTAATAAGGTGGTAATGTAGGTAATATTTATGTATTAGGAATGTAACGAGCAGGTAATAAGCAGCTAGTATGCAGGTAATAAGCAAATAATATGCAGGTAATAAGGTGGTAATATGTAGGTAATAATCAGGTAGTATGCATGTAATTAAATCTAATCACTATTATTGTCACATCATCAGCAGCATGTGTGCTGTCATAAGTAAAAAGCTTAGGTGCTGGCTCCAGACAGTGCAAATACAATGACAATGCAACAGCATACTCCCAACAAAAACAGGACAATGTAAAGTTGGCAGTGTTGACAGCGATATGAACAAGTGTACACATCGCTGTAGGCAGTACTGTTTTAAGTATGGATTGGTTTAAGTGCAGTGCATGCTACATGTTGATGGTGTGCAGTGAGGGGTGTGGAAGAGTTTGTGTGGGGTGTGTTAAGTGTTTATCAGCCTGATAGTCTGAGGGAAGAAACTTTCCTTCAGTCGGCTGGTGCGACTGTATAATACACTGGCATTAAGCAGTACTAGTAATATGTACACTTGTGTCTAAAGTCATTTCTCATCTCCCTGTTGTAAAATGTCATCAGTAAAAACACATCAACCTTTGAGAAGTTATTCAGTGACCTACACCACACACACACACACACACACACACACACACACACACACACACACACACACACACACACACACACTCAGGGAAACAGAAGCTGCATAGGTCTCAAAGTCTACTCTTGAACACCTTGATAGAGTTTGAGACCTATGGTGTAGAGTACTGTTGTTATGGTCAGGTGTATTTACAGCTGTGATGTGTGTGTGTTATCTGTGTTGAGCTGTTCTGGGGTCAGTCTGTGTGCAGTGAGAGATAAAGCTGTTAAAGCTTCAGATTGATGGCCACTGACCACAGAACAGCACTCGCAGGATTCAGGACAGGGTCTGCATCTTTTCTGAGATCTTAACTAATCCACAGACCAGATCACTGGTGTTTAATTAATATCTGAACAAACAAGGAAACTTACTGTGCTGCATTTACAGAATACAAGATTTGAACTGTGGAATATTATTATTATTATTATTATTATTATTATTATTATTATTATTATTATTATTATTATTATTATTATTATTATTTTAAATGATAGATCATTCAGTCCTTCATTCATTTTCTTTTCGGCTTAGTCCCTTTTATTAATCTGGGGTCGCCACAGCAGAATGAACCACCAACTTATCCAGTATATGTTTTATGCAGTGGATGCCCTTTCAGCTGTGACCCATCATTGGGAAAATTCATACACACATACACTACGAACAATTTAGCTTACCCAATTCACCTATAAAAATTAGATCATGTTATCTATAATAAATAAATGGTTATTTATTTATTTATTTATTTATTTATTTATTATACTTAATAATAATAATAACAACAACAACAACAACAATAATAATAATTAATAATAATAATAATAATAATAATAACAACAACAACAACAACAACAACGATAATAATAATAATAAATAATAATAATAACAATAACAAAAATATTATATTATTATTATTATTATTTTTTTTTATTATTATTTTTTTATTATTATTTATTTATTTATTTATTATTATTATTAGTATTATTATTATTTGTTGTTGTTGTTGTTGTTTATTATTATTATTATTATTATTATTATTATTATTATTATTATTATTATTATTTTTATTATTAATAATAATATTATTATTATTAATATTATAATTATTATTAATATTATTTAAGGTTGTTGCTATGATTGTTGTTGTTGTTTTTATTTAATATTGTAATGATTACAATATTAATCATTAAATTATATATTTTTGTTGTATGATGATGATGATGATGATGAAGATGATGGTTCATTTATTCATTAATTTTCTTTCGGCTTAGTCCCTTATTTATCAGGGGTTTCCACAGCGGAATGAACCACCCAAAGATGATGATTATATTTATTTGTTTATTTGTTTATTTATTTATTTACTTATTTATGATGATAATGATGATGATGATGATAAACTCAACGACTGAAATGCGATCAGTTTTAGACACAAATTCCCCTCAGATCAATGTTGATTCAGTTCAGTTCAATAACCGTGTATTTCCTTGCTCCGGTGTTTTAGATCATAAAAGCATCACAAGGCCTGCTTTTGCTTCTGCTTCCTCTTCATCAGATCTTAATTTAATCTACAGTTAAGCTCAAATCAGCATGAGATGCACTGATAAATGATTTTATCTGCCCGATTACATAATTGATCTGGAGTGTGTGAGTTTCTTTGCGACGCCCTGAAGTGTATTATTTCCATGAGATAATGTTAGAGCCGCTGTTGCATTATATTTATAATCAGTTCCATCTGAACTCAGGCAGAACATCAGTTTTAGGGGGGGGGGGGGGGGGGGGGGGGGGGGGGGGGGGGGGGGGGGGGGGGGGGGGGGGGGGGGGGGGGGGGGGGGGGGGGGGGGGGGGGGGGGGGGGGGGGGGGGGGGGGGGGGGGGGGGGGG
>NC_079450.1:57030729-57035955 GCF_903798145.1 Danio aesculapii | reverse complement strand
TAACACTATATTGATTAGAAATGTATACAAAATTATACAATAAAAAAATAATAATAATAATATATATATATATATATAACTTTCACAAGAGGGCTAATAATTCCATCTTCAACTGTATTTAATCATATGAACATTATTGTATTTAATCAGCACTGTTTTTTTTACAGTGATATGCTTCTGACTACACATACAGTACATCTGAAAGCAACAATAATCAACAGTCTGTAAGCAAACGAGGCTTGATGTCTTTTATTTTATTTTTTGTTCAGTGTGAAAGATGCGCCCTTCACTCCCTTCCAGAAAAGCTGAGCGTTTTATGCAAAACAGTACACTAAAAATGATACCATAATCAGTCAGAGGAGGCGATTCCCTGCTCTATTGGAGCCTGTGATGAAGTATTAATGGCTGGTAGCCGGTGCTTTATTTCTCCTAAATTACACGTGTCAAAGATAAAGGCTTTGTTTAGACTGCTCCGGGAAAATAAGGGCGAGAGAAAAAGTTTAGAGGGGAATACAGTACAAGAAAGCTTTGGAGTTTTCCTGAACGCTTATGCTGATCGTAAACATTCATTTGGACATTCAAAGGCTTATTATATGTGTGTATATATATATAGATAGATAGATAGATAGATAGATAGATAGATAGATAGATAGATAGATAGATAGATAGATAGATAGATAGATAGATAGATAGATAGATAGTCACTATAATAAAAAACTGAGGAATATTTCCAGTAGCTTGTTGAATCTATGGCACAAGGATTAAGGCAGTTCTGAAGGCAAAAGAGTGTCAAACGCTGTACTAATAAGGTGTACCTAATAAAGTGACCAGTGAGTGTATAAACATTATAATATAAGCATTATAATAAAATTAAAATAAGGGGGAAAAGTTTAGAGGGGAATACAGTATCAGAAAGCGTTGGAGTTTTCCTGAAGGCTTGTGCTGATCATAAACATTCATTCTGATGGTCATAAGCTTGTTATTTGACCAACAGCTTCTCTTATGGCTTTATTCTGTGCAGAGGATCACATTTGGCATAGTTGCTTTTTTATTTTCTTTGGAGTGTTTAGTGTCATGGTAAGTCTGCGAGGTTATTCAGGCATAAACCCCTGAATGCTTACTGGAGCCTGTGGATCTCATGACCTGTCAGGATTAATGCGCCAGCAATGAAATTAGTGTGGACATTTCAAGCTTTCCTGCAATTCTATCAAATCCCTACACCTGTTCCCTTTCAGGACGGCATTAGCGGTGTACGCTATTGAGTGTCGAGTTTTGCTGATGTTATTTTTTCAGCGGTGTTATTTGATTAGCGCACACTTCCTGCTGAGGAAACACTCGACGGATACACCGACAGAATATTACTGCACATGATTATGGTTTTTTTTTGGGGGGGGTTAAAGCAGGAGAAGTAATGGAAAGTGTCTGGTCTGCTTAGTCTGAGCAGCGGTCAATTATCTGGAAACCTCGTATTATCACCAGCCTGGAAATTAACAACATGTGTAAAATTTAGTGTTCATTTATTTGAGATTGCATTGGATGCATGTGCAGTGTCAGCGTCAG
Source organism: Danio aesculapii (assembly GCF_903798145.1). Lineage (NCBI taxonomy): Eukaryota > Metazoa > Chordata > Actinopteri > Cypriniformes > Danionidae > Danio > Danio aesculapii. The sequence continues at coordinate 57,034,395 of NC_079450.1, read as the reverse complement.
CACTTATGTGTGTTATCAGTAGTAAAACACTTCTCCAAATGTGCATTCAAACATCAGATCTGCTCATCAAGGAGGGATGTAGTTGGTTAACATCAATAAACAGCTCATTGTAAGCTACTGGCTCATTATCGGTCTATCAATAAGATGTTGGCTGTTTATTAGTGTTTATATAGTGTGATCTTATTCTGCATCTCTAATCCTACATAGAATTTAAACTTAAGAACTAGTATTAACTATAAGGAAATGTTAGGTCCGAGGAAAATGTCTTAATGGGCTTAATAGTTTGTTAACAGTGGTGTAAAGTAACACATTACAAATACCCCAATGACTATAACAGTAGTTTATCCTCAGGAATTGTAATGTACTGAGTATAGTTTTATAAATGTGTACGTTTACTCTCACTTGAGTACATGTTTAGTGCAGTATCGGTACTTTTACTCCACTACTTTCCTTCAACCTGCAGTCACTACTGTATTGTTTCTTGTCTATGGGGATTAGATAAATCAGTCCTGTGAATCCTGTCCAATCAAATCACACATAGAGGGTAAATCGCCTCATTATAAACTCCCTCAAGACATGGTGATTTATAATTGCAGCAAACTGTTTGGAAGTGTTAAAAGTGTCCAAGAAGATGTCCAAAATCTTCACAAGCATTGACCCAGAGACTGTTTAGATGCATGTCACTGATGAGAAGATGACGGATGTTTACTGTATGATGACACCCAGCAGACACCAGATGTCAACATGACGTTGGATTGACGTTGTACCTCAACGTCATGGGGACGTTGCATAATGTTTGTAAATGAAAATCGGTTTGGTGTCAGAACTCAACATCAGGCCGATGCCCAACGTCCAATCTTAAATCAACCAAAGATCAGTGTCTAATGATGTTACAGCTTGATGTTGTGTGGACGTTACCACTATCACGTCCATCAGATGTTGGATTTTGGTTGCCATAACTGGTGAATAAATGTCAGTATTTGACATCAGTATGATTTAAGATGTTGGCTCGATGTTGGGTTTTGGTCACTTTTCAACACAACCTAAAATCAACCAAATATCAACGTCATTTGTTGTTGTTATTGGTGATAAAAATAACGTTGTCTTTAGACGCTGGTTAGACATTGAATTTTGGTCACCTGACATCACAACCTAAATCTAACCTAATATTAACGTCTTATGACATTGTGTGCCTACTGGGCAATGACTAAGTGCACTACAGAATATTACGTTTACACACATCCACAAATTACATGTAAATGCATCAGCTTTTAACAGTGTAATATTCACTACTTACTACTCTTGAGTACTTTTAAAGGTCTACTTTTTACTCATACTTTCAGTATTATTCACAGCAGATACTTTTACTCTACCCGCACTACATGTTTAAGCAAGTAATGGTACTTTTACTTAAGCTTGATATTTCAGTACTCTTTCCACCGCTGCTTGTTAATAGTGAGAAATAATGTATTGCTGAAACTCTACTGTAATTGGAAAAACAACATGATAATTAAACTTGTAGATTTAGTAATCTAGACTCATATCATTGACACACAGCTTCATCCTGCTGATTTGGTGTGCTTGTTTTATTCTCACGTGTAAGTTGCCTTAGATAAAGCATCTGCTAAATGAGTGAATGTAGTTTTAGAAAAGTCCAAAGGTCACTTTTGTTGCAGTAACACTGATCAGGCAGACCAAAGCGTTAGCCCTAGAAATGTGAAATGTGCTTCATTTAGTTGAAAGGAGGATGGTCAGACAGGAAGTGGTCAAAAATAGGGATAAACTACATTGTAAAGCACAATCCAAATGAGCAATCCAATCTGTACAGGGCAGTCGGCAAACAGTGAACAATCCAGTCCAAGGCAATAATAACAAGATTCCTGCACGTGTCTGTGTGTGTGTCTGAGTGAGTTTAGATTGCAAACAGTTGTAGATGGTAATCAGTGTCTTTATTGGTGCAAAGCATGATGGGATGTGTAGTCCGGATGAATGACTGGTGGAGTGTTAATATGAGTGAAGTTTTTCCCCCAATTTTTAGCATAAATCTAATTAGCATATTTGGATGGAAACACAGCTAATGATGCTGTTTGTTAAATATTGGTTGATAATTGCCGTCAGTTTATAAATAAGTGACAATTTTGATCTCTTTTACCTTTTTACTTAAACACAAGTGTTGTATGTGATTTCACAATTTTTAGCATAAATCTAGTTAGCATATTTGGATGGAAACACAGCTAATACTGTAGCTAAGTGAAGTGAAGTGTTTGTTTTCTTTGACTCTTTGATGTTTCATGCAATATTTAAATTTTGCACATACATCTAATTAGCATATTGAGATAAAAACATAGCTAATCGTGCTGTCTGTTTAATATTTGTTGATGTTCGGCACCAGTTTCTCAGGAAGTGACGATTTTATTCTCTTTGACTTTTGGATGGAAACGCTGCTCTATTCACAGGTTTTACGCAATATTCCACTTCTGCGCATCTAATTTGCATCTTTAAATGGAAATATGAGAGATTCACTAAAGAAGAAAATGCTGGATCATGTTTGTAATGACTAAACTTGCGATTGATTGGCTAGAGCGTTTCACATCTTTACACGGAAACCAACAGTGACTATTTTGTTCTCTTTGATTCATTTGATGGCAATTGTGATTTATTCACAAATATTTTATGCAAAATTCTAATTTTGTGCTTGCATCTAATTTGCATATTTGGATGGAAACACGGCTAATGATGCTGTTTATTAAATATTCATTAATATTTGCTGCCTGTTTATCAATAAGTGATAATTCTGTTCTCTTTTACTCATTTGACAGAAACACAAATGTTGTATGTGATATCACAATTTGAGCATAAATCTGATTTGCATAATTGGAGGGAAACCCAGCTAAAGACACTGTTTGATTGATATTTGTTGATATTTTACGGCAGATTATTAGGAATTCTGTTCACTTTGTCTCATTGGATGGAAACTGTGCTTAACTGAGTGAGTAAAAACATAAAAATGTTTTATGCAATATTCCAGTTTTCCTGCATAAATAAAATTAGCATATTTGTAGGGAAACACAGCTAATGAAGCTGTTTGTTCAATATTTGTATAGATATTTGGTGACAGTTTAGCAGAAAGTGATTCTCTTTGACTCGTTTGATGAAAACGCTGCTTTATTTACAAATGTGCTATGCAATATTGCAGTTTTGTGCATAAATAAAATTTGCATATTTGGAGAGAAACAGCCAATGACGCTGATTGATTTTTGTTGATATTTTCCATCAGATTATCAATAAGTGACGCTTCTCTTTGACTCATTGGATTGAAACATTTATGTTTCATGCAATGTTTACATTTTGCACATAAATCTAATTAGCATATTTATATAAAAACATGGCTAATAGTGCTGTGTGTTTAATAATTGTTCATATTCGGCACCAGTTTTGATGATTTTGTTCTCTTTGACAGGATGGAAATTGTGCTTTATTCACAAATGTTTTATGCAATATTGAAATTTTGTGCATAAATCAAATGAGCATATATGCATATTTAAAAACAAGGCTAATGACGCTGTTTGTGCGATATTTGTTGATCTTAGCAGCCAGTTTATCTGTAACTGGTGGTTTTGTTTTCTTTGTCTCACTGGATGGAAACACTGCTTTTATTATCAAATC
>NC_079450.1:57010729-57025729 GCF_903798145.1 Danio aesculapii | reverse complement strand
TAACCTGGCTGTTGGGAATCGGACACGTTTGGCTGGATTTGTGTGGAGAGACACTGTAGGGACCGCTGTAGATTTTATTAAGCGAGTAAAATGATTTTCCCCCCGTCGTGACAGAAAGCACACGTCGTCTGAGCTAACATAATAATCTCTGGCTTTTACGTGTCTCACGGCGGATTTTTGTCCTTCTGCAATCGAGGCGTTTTGGATTAAATGAAAGAGTACTCATGCCTAACAAAGCTCTGCTGATGGTCTATACGCCGCAGATATGATTATGTAATCAAATCCTGATCAAATGTGTTGGTGCGGTGCTGACAGAACTGTGTGTGTGTGTGTGTGTGTGTGTGAGGAGAATAGCACAGCGCTCGCTTTAGTTTGGCTTTAGTGCAGTGATGACTGAAATCTAATATCGCAGAGAGTCTGTCATCAATCATGGGCTCTAACCTGACGTCTCCTCTGCTGTTTTCAGTGGCCACTGCTGTACTGTAGTGACTGCGGGGCCGATCTGCAGGTTAATGTGTGTGTGCGGGTGCAGCAGGGGCCGCTGGAGCAGGTGCTGAAGCTGCGAGCACCAATGATGAACCAGCTGAGGGCCGCTGACCCATACACAAATGCATGCATGCACACACAGACACACTCAAACAAACATGAACATGCAGACATGTATGTGCACACACACACACACACACAAACATGCGCACACACAGCTGTAGTGATGTTTGTACTGTACAGACTATATTCCATCCTCCAACCCTCACAGCAAGCCATCTGCTCTGTTACATCTTCACAATCCTTCATTCTGGCTGATTTTTCAGCCCTTTTCCTCATGGTGACCAATACAATGTCCCCACAATGTCAACATTTACTGGTTTTAATTGTGGGTTCATTTGATCCCCATAATGTAGGGCAGGGATCACCAAACTTGTTCCTGGAGGACCGGTGCCCAACAGATTTTAGCTCCAACCCTAATCAAACACACCTGAACAAGCTAATCAAGGTCTTGCTAGGTGTACTTGAAACATCCAGGCAGGTGTGTTGAGGTAAGTTAGAGCTAAATCCTGCAGGGACACCGGCCCGCAAGGTCGTGCATCAAGTTTCGCAGATCACTGCGTAGGAAAGTTCAAGCTTGGTGAACTCTGATCTGCGAAATCACTAGAGATTGAGCATGCAAAATTCTGTTGTACGGCTCTGCCAAACGGGCCGGGATTAAACAAGATGCTTATACATTTAAAAAAGCGAGCGATTGCTCTATATTAGACATTTCTGTACAGAGAGGTCATGTTATGATCTTTGATTGGTCTCACGCAATCACATGATGTGATTTCGCAGGTCAGACTTCACAATGCTTGAACTTTCCAACGCAGCGAACTGCGAAACTTGTCGCACGAGCATTCGTTTCCGGTCTGCCGCATTCACGTGCGTATGAATGAAAGTTTATGGAAAGTGCAGTGTGACCGGGGCTTTAGTAGTACTGATGCAAGTAATAAAATGACTTTAGCAATTAAATGACTATTCTGACAAACTCATTAAAACACTTAATTTTGACTCATTATTTCTGAAAACAAGACGGTATGTTTACCTGTCTAAAATGCTTCTTGATTTAAGTATTTTTAGATATTTGGACTAGAAACTAGAGGAAAAACAAGTAAGAAACCTGGTTTTGCAGTGCATTGCTGCCGAATAATGTTAATATATGTTAACAATAGAGAAAACTATAGTTTATGGGGAAAAAACCTACCTAAACTCCCTGTTATTCCAATCAGTGCAGCTACAATAGGAGATGTATACCAGCTCTGTCCGTTTGACTGAAGAGCGTGCATCAGAGAATCTGTCAACGTTTCTGATATTCTGCCCTCTGTGTTTTTTCCACCTCCTCATTACCACCTCCAGAGAGAGACAAACCACAGCACAGACACCGCCAACATCCTGGACACTGTCCCCTGATAAGAGGACGGAGAAGACAAATGCAGAGCTAATTTAATTAAGCGTCTTCTAGGAGCTGGGGCTGTAAGCTGGAGTTCTGGGATTCTCTCGGAGCTGATGAGATTGTACGGCTGTGTGCAATAAGACTCACTTAATCTTTAATGGGACGCTTCATCTGCTCTTTCAATATTATTGCACACAGGAGGCTGTCTCGCGCTGGTCAATTTGAAGACCCTCACTCCTCTTAATATCCCTTCACACACGACCAACTCGCTAATTGTGTTTATATCCATGTGATGATTGTCATTTTCATAGAGCTGTCATAATGCCTTCGGGTACAAAGTAATGCATGCACTTTTCTACAATTTGCATGTTTTTTTTCAGCAAGGGAACTTTAAAATAAATAAATCAAACATGATTGCATATTAGGTGTTTGGGTAGTTTTGGACTGGGGAGTACCGTCATTAAGAGTTGAAGATAATTGTATGGTATCTGTTAAGATATTCTTAGTCTCTATTTCAGAGGTCGCCACAATGGAATGAACCGCCAACTATTCCAGCTAATGTTTTACGCAGCGGATGCCCTTCCAGCCGCAACCCAGTACTTGGAAACACCAATACACACTCATACACTACGACAATTTAGTTAATCGATTCGCCTATAGCACATGTGTTTCTACTGTGGGGGAATCCAGAGCAACCAGCCAGGACTCAAACCAGTGACATTCTTGCTGTGAGGCCACAGTGCTAACCACTGAGCCACCGTGCTGCCCACTGTTAAGATATTAATATAAACATATGTGTTTGTAGCCTTTTCACAACATCTCAGAGACTCACAAGGAGTTTAATTTTATTTATTTACTGAAGGTGTGTGTGTGTACCTTGTTTTCCTTGCATTGTAGGGACAATTTTTATTCACAATTATTTACATTTTCTTTGGTCCCTATGAGGACAATGGTTCATAAATCACAATAAAAGCTGAGTGTGTTAGTGAGTGTGTATAATTTTGCATGCATGATTTAATAAGAACGTTATTATTATTATTATTATTATTATTATTATTATTATTTTATTATTATTATTATTATTATTATTTTTATTCTTATTTGTATTATTATTATTATTATTTTATTATCATCATTATTATTATTATTATTATTATTATTATTATTATTATTTTATTATTATTATTATTATTATTATTATTATTATTTATTATTATTATTATTATTATTATTATTATTATTATTATTATTATTATTATTATTTATTTATTTATTTTATTTTTTTTATTATTATTAATATTACTTTATTATTATTGTTATTCTTTTTATTAGTAGTAGTAGTTGTAGTAGTAGTAGTGATAGTCATTCATTCATTTTCATCCACTTTTCCGGGGCCGGGATGCGAGGGCAGCAGTCTACGGAGAGATCCCCAGACTCCCCTCTTCCCAGACATTTCCTCCAGGTCTTCCGGGGGATTCCCGAGGCGTTCCCAGGCCAGCCGAGAGACATAGTCCCTCCAGCGTGTCCTGGGTCTTCTCCTAGGCCTCCTCCCGGTGGGACATGCCTGGAACACCTCCCTAGGTAGGCGTCCATGAGGCATCCGAAACAGATACTCGAGCCACCTCAGCTAACTTCTCTCAATGTGGAGGAACAGCAGCTCCTCCCGAGTGACAGAACTCCTCACCTTATCTATAAGGGTGCGCCCTGTCACCCTGCAACGGAAACTCATTCTGGCCGCTTGTATCCAAGATCTTGTCCTTTCGGTCGTGACCCAAAGCTCATGACCATAGGTGAGAGTAGTGGTAGTATGTTAAACAAAATATATCAGATTCAGTCTTTCCAAGGTAAAATCATGGTAACAGTCTCATTTGTTTTATTGGCTTTATGTTATTGCTCATAAAGCTGTGCCTGTGTGTGTGTGTGTGTGTGTCTAGCATGTGTGTTTTATGGAGCTGCGTTGCGTTGTTGTTTTGCATTTGCATTTCTGCTGATAGCAGCCGCTACGATGGGAATGCAGATAGATATATGAGGCCTGCTCTTTCAGTAGAAGCGTCTAAGTAAGAGTAATATGCAGATACGCAGCTCTGTGACAAAGTGGAGGAGGAGGAGAGAGATAATAGCAGGAATCAGATAGCGAGTGCAGGTATTTCTCAAACGGAGCTCCGTCTCGCGATAGCCCATGCATATATGGAAAACAGCAGATTAGCCCAGCCAAATCTCCTCATGCCCCTCTGAAGTCCTTTGTGGATTCACAGAGGGTAGGGGACTAAGCCGCAGAGCATGTTTACATAGCTTGTATGAGTATCGTTGTCCAATAAGTCCTGTCTCCCATGGTCTGCACTTAAACAAGGTCAACCCTGCGAGGAAACAAATGAGAAGTCCCGTATCACGCTTTGAACGCTCTGTGTGCGAGCGGCGATAAGCGCAGCGCTAATACCGCGCGTAAGGCACTAATAAACAAACATTGGCCAAAATTGCTTGAAAAGAAGCAGCGATGCGTAGGCTGAGGCTGAGTCTGAATGGCTTAATCTTCCCTTACTTTACATTCCCATTCAAGATTGGGTGTTAAACAGGGAGAAGATCGCGCATGTTTTCCTTTCTTAGTTCCTCCCACCAGAATCAAGTCTGTCCTTTCTTTCGTAATTTATTTATTTTTTTTTTTGCCAGGAGATTACAGCACACATTCTGCTGTTTTCTCTCTCTCTTTTTTTTGTCTACATGGGATATGCGATTGTGTTCACGTGTTGGACTTTCCTCAACAAAGAGCCGGTCTTTGAGTGATTCTAAAAGCATTTGTTAAAAGCAGACCTGGGAGTCGCCATCTTTTAATATGGAATTTGTTGTACGAGCCAAAGACGCTGGTTTAGGGCTCTCTGCGTGAACTGAGTTTGGTTAAATAGCTTGCATTGTTTCTGCTAATTTGTCGTGCTGTGAGATGCGAGTAAAACATTCTGCACTTTGACTGTACAAACACCACACGATTACAGCTTCAACAGTGAATGAGGTTTACAATAAAGCACAGTCACATCTCTCCAAGGACTATGGCGCAATCTTGAACTCATGAAAATGTTCGTTTAATCAGAGTGGTGATACCTGCAATAATCGTATTATTATTATTATTAGTATAATAATTAAATAATCTTGTAGGATATATGAGAACATTGGAGTCCACGCAGAAACTATTGCAGTGCATTCACATTACCTATAAGATTATAGATTGACTGTGGTAAGTGCGTGTTGTTTTGGAAAATTCCACATGTACGGCTAATGAGCCTGATGTTTGGTTAGATTTAGGGTTAAAGGGACGTTTAGAGTTATAATGGTTAAAGAGATTGAGGTTAGGGTTCAAGTTTTGGTTACTGTTTAGGAGACGTGGCTAAAGTTAGGCTGTTGGGTAAGTTTTTGTGTGATGGTGATTGGGTTAGAGTTAGGGTTTTAGGTAAATATTTAGGTTAAGGTTAATAAGGGTTTAAACTAAGTGTTATGGTTAATCACGTTTTATTGGTTATTTTACAGTTTTTAGTGTTAGATTGGACTTTGGGATACATGTTTGTGTTAGGACGGTAAGGGTTAAAGTTAAATCTCAGGGCAAAAATTTGGTTTACAGTTAAGAATACATGGTTAAAGTTTTAGGATACGTTTTTGTATTATATTTAATAAGAGTTTAAACCAAGTATAGGGTTAGGGTTAATCCCAAGTTTTTATAATTAAGTTTTTAATTATAATTATTGATTTTAATTACTTTATTTTCATTTTTTAAATTAGGGTTATAAGGGTTAGATTAGACTTTGGAAAAGTGTTTGGGTTAGGACTGTAAGGGTTAGGTTGGTTTGCGGTTAAGGCAAGGCAAGTTTATTTCTATAGCACATTTCACAGTGGCAATTCAAAGTGCTTTAAATAAAAAAACAGAGAATAAAAATGATTAAAAACAGATAAAACAGATTAAAACATGTTAAACAGGTTATAACAGAATGAAAAAGAAAAAGACATAACAGTGCGAGCTGTTGGACGTAGCACAGTGCTCATTCAGTAAAGGCACAGCTAAACAGATGTGTGTTTAGTCTTGATGTGAATGTGCCTAATGTTGGAGCACATCTGATCATTTCTGGAAGCTGATTCCAGCAGCAGGGGGCGCTTTTAGTAGCTGAAAGCCGATTCACCCTGCTCTGACTGAACTCTTGGAGTTTCTAGTTTGTGATCCTAAAGATCTGAGTGATCTGTTAGGTTTGTGTTCAGTGAGCATATCTGTAATGTATTGAGCTCCTAGGCCATTTAGTGATTTATAGACCAGTAATAATACTTTAAAATCTATTCTGAATGTAACTGGGAGCCAGTGTAAAGACCTGAGGACAGGTGTGTTGTGCTCTGATTTCCTGGTTCTGGTCAGAATTCTGGCTGCAGAGTTCTGGATGAGCTGTAACTGTCTGACTGTCTTTTTGGGAAGGCCAGTGAGGAGGCCATTACACTAATCCACCCTGCTGCTGATAAAAGCATCAACAAGTTTCTCTAAGTCTTCACTGGAAACACATCATCTGATCCTGCTATGTGTTTGAGATGATAGTATGCTGATTTACTAACCGCTCTGACATGACTACTGAAACTCAGATCTGACTCCAGAGTCACACCAAGATTCTTGACATTATTGTTTGTTGTTTGAGCTTTAGAGCCAAGGTACGCATTCACCTTGAGAACCTCATCTCTGTTCCCAAACGCAATCACTTCAGTTTTCTCTTTGTTTAACTGAAGAAAGTTTTGGCACATCCAACTGTTAATTTCATCAATGCATTGGCAGAGGGTGTCAATGGGGCTGTAGTCATTAGGCAGTAAGGCTAGGTAGATCTGAGTGTCATCAGCAGAGCTGTGGTAGGAGAATTGGTTCTTTCTCATTATTTGGCTCAGAGGGAGCATATCAAGGTTAAACAGCAGAGGTGCAGGTTATAATGGCTGGAGTTCAGATTTGGTAAGTGTTTAGTTTATGGTTATAGAGTTAGGTTTGCTATTTGGTATATGTTGGGGTTACATTTAAGATTATAAGGGTAGAAGTTAGGTACTGTATTGAGGGAAGCATGTAGGATATGGTCAGGGCTGTAGGGGTTAAGTTCAAATGATTGGTAAGGGTTTGTTTAGATGAAGTAGTGTTGCTATACACGATTAAAGTTACATGGGTTAAAGTCAGGTTTTGGGGTAAGGGTTTGGGTTATGGTTGAGGGCAAGATTAACAGCACTATACAGATGTGTATTTAACCCTAGTTCTTTTTTAAAATTAATCATAATGAATAAAGAGGGTGACGCAGTGGCGCAGTAGGTAGTGCAGTCGCCTCACAGTAAGAAGGTTCGAGCCTCGGCTCAGTTGGTGTTTCTGTGTGGAGTTTGCATGTTCTCCCTGTGTTCGCGTGGGTTTCCTCTGGGTGCTCCGGTTTCCCCCACAGTCCAAACACATGTGGTACAGGTTAATTGGGTAAGTTAAATTGTCTGTAGTGTATGAGTGTATGTGTGAACGTGTGTGTGGATGTTTCCCAGAGATCCTGCATAAAAGCATGCTGGATCAATTGGCGGTTCATTCCGCTGTGGCAACCCCGGATTAATAAAGGGACTAAGCCGAAAAGAAAATGAATGGATGAATAAAGAAAGATAGTGCATGAACAGGACTTATAGGGAGTGGAAAAGTGAATCACCTACAAAAATACATTTCATTGGTGTGTTTTGCCTAATTAGTGGTTACTTTAATTGAATTTGAGGAATTAATTGTTTGGGGAGGGTCTTTACGTTTACTGTTTTTATTTTTAAATTTTTTATTTCCCTAAATTGTCATCCGCTTTCGGTATGAATAAAATCTGGTTAATAGTTTGACCATAGGTTGAAAACAAAAACAAACAAACAAACTTAAAACATGTTTAGGTAGTGTCCGAAGCATTATTTAACCAAATAAAAATATCAATAATGTTTAAAGAGATTTCTCATTGATACCGCATTAATATCATCAGAGATTAAACAAATCATTTGAAATGTTAGCATTATGTTGCCCATTTGACAATAAATAACACATTGTAAAAATATAAAAAACAGCTCAATACTGTGAGTTTCTGGGAAAGCCTCTCTCTGGAATCCCTCCCTCTTTGTCCACTTGTCGCTTGCATTCGGCACTCAGTATTCTAGTGCGCTGATCTGGCTTACGGCAGTGTCGCTCCATCTCTGGCATGTGTGTAGACTGTGGCGGCCATTGTGGCTCTGAAGAAGCCACACAAGAAAGCGCATTGTTCTTCCGGGGGCCGATTCGGGAGGTTTTTCCCAGAGCCTCCCGGGTCAAGTTTTTATAGGGCCTGTTTGGTTTTCAAATGCTCGTCCCCTCCCTCGCCGCGGATGTAGTGTTCAAACTTGTCTACATTTACTCCTTGTGTTTTTGTGCACGGTCGATGGCCTTTTAGAGAAAAGTGGCTGAAATAAGTCTTTATTCTCCTTTTGTTGGCTCATATTCGCTGTTTTCATGAACTCTGGCCCCGGCCATGGCAACAGCAAGAAAATGTTAACAGTGATTGACAGGATTAAGGAAACCCCCCGTCCCCGTACGCATTTCAAACACCGGCAGAACAATGGCATCGGGTGTGATTGAATTAATGAGCTAGCGTAGACTGTCAAAGGAGCACACATACTTTACATAAACCTGATTATCTTTGCGTGGCAGAGACTGGCGGAGAGGCGGGGTGCGGGGGGGCGGACGGCCTTTCATTGGCCACCTCTAGCGGAAGCATCAAAGTGTGGGTCGGGGCTTAGAAAGTGTTCTGGCGAGGCTCGCTCTCGTCTGCATGGGCTCTGCTTAGCATAAATCAACTGTGGGCTTTTAACAAATCTATTCAAGGAGCCTAGAAAACAAGGCCGCAGCACTCTCTCTCTCTCTCTTTCTATCTCTCTTTCTCAAGAAATCATCTTGCTTTAGTCCATTTTTTGTCCACTGGCTGACAGTCTGACATATCTGGCTGTTGTTGTGACCGTTGTTGAGTTTTCACCTAAAATATGACGTCTTTTTTTTAACGTAATTTTCTCTCTCAAGAGTTGACTTTGCTTTGACGCATGCGGTGGTTGGACGATGAAACTGAAACGCCTGGTTTTTGAGCACAATGATTCATTGTTCATCAGTATGGTGCAGGGCCTCCTTTTGCTCCAATCCAGCATCAGCTGGTGTTGGGAATAACAGACAGGAGTCCTGCACAGCGGCCAGAGGGATCCTGAGCTGTTCTTCTTCAGAATAGTGTTCAGGTCACTACTGATGCTGCTGGAGGAAAACCTTTCCTGACTCGCTCCTCCAAAACACCCCAGAGTGCTCAATAACATTTAGGTCGGGGGATTGTGCAGGCCATGGGAGATGGTCAACTTCATGTTCAACAAACCACACTGTCTCCAGTCCTGCTGTATCCTCCATGGGTCACATGGTCTTCCAGAATTGGTTGGTAGTCCTTGGCATTGACATGCCCATCTAGCACAAGTATTGGGACTAGGGAATGCCATGATATTGAGCACAAACCATCACTGACCCACACAACCCCCCAATGCTTCAGTCTGGGCACCAGCAGTCTTGGTGGGACGCTTCTTTGGGGCTTCTCCACACTGTAACTCTCCCGGATGTGCGAAAGACAGTGAAGGTGATTGAGCTCAAATTTGGGTTTCTCTCTCTCTCTCTCTCTCTCTCTCTCTCTCTCTCTCTCTCTCTCTTTCTCTCTCTCTCTCTCTCTCTCTCTCTCTTGTCAATAGACATCAGTGTTTTTCAAAGGTGCTGATTTTGACATCACATTTCGAGTGCTGCCTCCTCCCTCCGAATGCCCCATCAGCACAATTGGCTCTCTAGTAACGGAGGCTAGCTAGTGAAGTGCTGTGCAGGTAAAACCTCACTCCTCTGACCTCTAAAGGTGCTCTAGCGATGGATGCCAAAGGCCATGATCTTTAGCCTCCTTGTAGAGCAACCGACTCCAATACAAAGAATCACCAGTTCGATCCCAGGTCAGAACGAAATAGGTGCAATAGGACTGGTGTGTATTTTATATATATATATATATATATATATATATATATATATATATATATATATATATAGATAGATAGATAGATAGATAGATAGATAGATAGATAGATAGATAGATATAGATATACACACACAGTTGAAGTCAGAATTAATAGCCCCTTGATTTATTTTTTTGTTTATTAGCCCCCCTGACTCAATTTCTGTTTAGTGAAGAGCAGATTTTTTTTTTTCAACACATTTCTAATCATGATAGTTTTAATCTCTAATAACTGATTTATTTTCTCTTTGTCATGATGACAGTAAATAATATTAGACTAGATATTCTTCAAGACACTTCTATACAGCTTACAGTGACATTTAAAGGCTTCACTAGGGTAATTGGGTTAACTAGGCAGGTTAGGGGAATTAGGTTAGTTATTGTTTAATGATGGTTTGTTCTGTAGACTATCAGAAAAAAAATAGCTTAAAGAGGCTAATAATATTGACCTTAAAATTGTGTTTAAAAAATTAAAAACTTTTATACTAGTCAAAATAAAACAAATAAGACTTTCTCCAGAAGAACAAATATTATCAGACATACTGTGAACATTTCCTGAATCTGTTCATCATCATTTGGGAAATATTAAAAAAGAAAAAAAAAAAATCAAAGTGGGGCAAATAATTCAACTGTGTGTGTATGTGTAATATTTATATTATATGTATAATATTTATTTTTATTTATTTATTTATTTTTTTACTTGACTTTTTCCCAGTCATTGACAAGATATCTCGTCAATGAAGAGACAATGCTTCTCTGCCTTTGATTATGTTTTTACAGTAAGGGAAGTCCTGACGCATGTCCTGAATTAGTTACCGAGCTCCTGGGTAGAGTTGTACAGCTTGCTTTTGTCTTGTTCCTTTTTTCATCAGAGCTCGCCACAGCAAAATTATCCACACCATCAGTCTGGACAATTGTGTGTGTGTGTGTGCGTGCGTGTGTGTGTGGTTGTGTGCGTGTGTGTGTGTGTGGTTGTGTGTGTGGTTGTGCGTGTGTGTGTGTGTGTTATATCAAATATCTTTAAAATGCACAACTTAAAAAAAAATATTTCTGTTTGTTTTGTTTACTTATTGCATTCTTGTGAAAACTCCTGAGCTCATCTATTTCCACAGGTAAGTAATGTCAACTCAGTGTAATAACGCTTCAATGTGTTTATACAACCACAAAACATAAGCTATTGTCCCTGTGCTAACCGGATTAATGCACATATGATAAGGCAGATTTTGCATGTGTGTTAATGATGTTTTCTCTCGTAGTACCCCAGTCATATTAATTCATTCATTCATTCATTCATTCATAGTACAGTTTAAATAGCAGTTTACTGATGGTGTATCTTTCTATCTTTTCTCTTATTATTGTCCATCATCTCTCTCTGTTCAGTGTTTGTGTTTTTAGTTTTTATTATTAAGGCAGTGTGTGTTTAAATGACACAGATGCGGCTCAGCACAGGTCTGCTTCACACACTCTCTCTATCTCTCTAATGTATTGCTGATGCCGTGCATATTGAAAGTTATAAATTGTACTTGGCACGGCGAGTTGAGGCGCATAAATTGGAATTGTGGGATGTCAGAGAGTAATATACTTAGCATTATTCATAACGGAGCAAGATTAAAGCTCTCTACAGAGAAAGGCTCTGTGTGTCTGACATGCGAGCTAATGCAGGCCTTTATCAGTGCGCGGTGTCAGTAATAGATATTCCTGTGGGTTCTGTGCACTGTGTTTCACTCCGCTGATAGAGCAAAATGAATTAGGCCACAATAATGTTCTTCAGGCCGCTGTGTTTCATCCCACAGTCTCGCCGCTTGTTCCCATCGTGTGCACCAATACAGCGCTATGAAAAATAGCTCCATAAATTTAAGATAACCGGCAGAATTTTATTCTGGTAAGACATATGTTCGGGAGAGATGCTCAGACCTCTGCTATGGGTTTTATTTTGGCTGGAGATGTTAGTGTCTCATACTGTGACCTGAGCGAGAAGGTCTGGCTTCATACAACCTATATAGTTGAAATCAGAATTATTAAATCCCCCTCTGTATATATTTTCCCCAAATGTCTGCACTTTCAGCACTTAATATTAGACTGGATATTCTTCAAGACACTAGTATTCAGCTTAAAGTGACATTTAAAGGCTTCACTAGGGTAATTAGGGTAAAGTTAGGGTAATTAGGCAAGTCATTGTATAACAGTGGTTTATTCTGGAGACAATCCAACACTAATATTGCTGAAGGGGGCTAATAATATTGACCTTAAAATGGGTTTATACAATTAACCCTCTACCGCACGCATTGATAAATCTATTTTAAAAAATATTTGACTTTTTCTTTATTTAAAACAGCTTAACTTAAGTGCTGTAATCTGGAAAATAATATTTTTTAAGGTACTTTATGAAATATTGCCATATGGTAACCATCCGACAGTGGATCTAACTTAGACATTTCAGAGATAAATATTTACTTATAATTAATAATTTAGTTGTTTGAAATGATTTAATTGGTGTTGCAGTATTATAAGCTTTAACACAAAACTTATAAATGACACCTTATACACAATATCCCAACAGCTTTCACTCATTCCATTCTTTTTTACTGAATATTATTAAAAACGAACCTAATACTGTATAATCATGTCTACAACAGACGGTGAATATAAATATTTTCTCCAGTGAATATTACAACACATAAAAAACAAGTCTACTATATCCAGATGCATCAGAATAATGCAGCTACTAGCTAACAATGTTTGTGTATATCATACTATATACTATACTATGCCTGTCTTATCCACCTCTGAGCTAACTAACTTGATCTGTCTCTATCAAATGTCCAGTCTGCATCGCTAAAATCCTTCTCATCCTCACTTTCATCTGCAGGAAGAGCCAGTTCTGTCCTTTTCTTGTTTCTTTTACCATAGAACGTGGTGGTGCTCGCTAATACACTGTTCCCTGTGTTCATATCTATTCAAAAGTAGTATTTCCATTAATGCAAATGTCATTAACACACAACTAATCAACATTATATTACTAGCATTCATGTTGTTATTATTATAACCTAAAAGTTCACAGCTGACCTTGCTAGCTAGCTAACCCATTGCAATAATGCATGTTCCACTATTGCACAGTGGTAACACACACGTTTGATCGATTTATAAGAAACTAATTTGATTAAAAAACATTGTTGTGAATATGTCATCTAACTGGAGGTGATGATTCAGATTTGTTTGTGGATCTGACATAATTTGATCCTTTGTTTTTATTGACGTTTACACTTGCATTTAGCAACTACTCACAATAAACGCCAGTATGTCAGAAATCCCGCTACAGAAAAACACGGCATGTCATGTGACTTAACCAAAGCACATCATTGGCTACTCTAAGGTCTTCTCTTTCCAAGATAAATAAATAAATAATGTTGGTCTTTGAGAAACAGCAGCAGGGAAATGAACATGAGTATCATGTTGCCATATGGTGACACCGTGCTGTAGAGGGTTAAAAACTGCTTTCATTCTAGCCTAAATAAAACAGATAAGACTTTCCCCAGAAGAAGAAAAAATATCAGAGGAAATACTGCGAGAAATTCCTGAATCTGTTCAACATCATTTGGGAAATATTGGGAAAAAGCAAAACAAAATTCACAGGAGGGTGAATAACCCTGACTTCAACTGTATCTAATGTATTTAATGTATCTGCATCATTTCCAAAAGTCTGCAAGCTGTGATGTCCAGTTTAAAGACTGTATTCTCCACCAGGTCTGTCCATCCGCTTCATCTACAGTCTGCACAGGCAGATTCATTAGCATAACGTTACTCAATTCATTACCGTCCCATTAGTCACTACAGATTGATCAATACATCATGCGGAGAACATCTCCAGTGCGGATGTCTGCAGCCATTGTGTCCTGAATATAATGACTGCTTTATTCAAAACAACTTGTAGGAACAGGCAGATAAAGGCTATAGTATCTGGATGCAGACTTGGATTTGCTAGCTGAGGCTGCATATCTTAGAGATTCAATGTCAGACACAATGCACTCAGTGGAGCTAGTGATGTCACTGTGAGGGGCGGGGTTAGGGTTGGGGTTAGATGTGGCCATTAAAAGCATTGCATGGAGCTCAGCTTGCAACTGCACCAAGTCTGCACGCATTCCGCCATCGATAAAGGCCAGAGAAGAGCACATTATAGTGCAGGGATCCATTACAATCCATTTTTAGACACACACTTACAAACTTCCATTCCGTTGTTCACTCAGATCCCAGTATTTCAATGTGTGTTCCACTTCATCAAGTGAACACGTATTCATTCATTCATTCATTTTCCTTCAGCTTCGTCCCTTTATTCATCAGAGTTTGCCACAGCGGAATGAACCGCCAACCATTCTAACAAATGTTTTACACTGGATGCCCTTCCAGCTGCAACTCAGTACTGGGAAACACCCATACACACTCATTCACACACACACACTCATATACTATTGCCAATTTAGTTCATTAGTTCCCCTATAGCGCATGTGTTTGGACTGTGGGGCAAACCGGAGCACCCGGAGGAAACCCACGCCAACACGGGGAGAACATGCAAACTCCACACAGAAACACCAACTGACTCAGCCGGGACTCGAACCAGCGACCTTCTTGCTGTGGAAAAAAAATCCCCAAAAACTTGTTTGATCCACTTTGCATGCATGTGTATGCTTTGTGTTTTGTGGAAGGGTGGCATGGTGGCTTACTGGTTAGCACTGTGGCCTCACAGCAAGAAGGTCGCTGGTTCGAGTCCCGGCTGGGCCAGTGGTCATTTCTGTGTGGAGTTTGCATGTTCTCCCCGTGTTGGTGTGGGTTTCCTCACGGGTGCTCCGGTTTCTCCCACAGTCCAAACACATGTGCTATAGGGGAACTGATGAACTTATTTGGCCGTAGTGTATGCGTGTGTATGGGTGTTTCCCAATACAGGGTTGCAGCTTAAAAGGCAAACGCTGCGTAAAACATATGCTGGAATTGTTGGTGGTTTATTCCTCTGTGGCGACCTCTGGAATAGAG